>NW_028258320.1:48092045-48243560 GCF_053883595.1 Heterocephalus glaber | reverse complement strand
TATATCCTTCTTTATGCCAGAGTAGCACTCCATTGTGTATAAATTATATTTTCTTTATCTGGTCTTCTATTGATAGACATATAGCCTGCTTCCAAGATTTAACTATTACAAGTTGTGCTGCTATAAAGATGGGCGTGCATGTATTACTATAGTCTGTTTTTAACTCTTTCAGGAAGATACCTAGAAGGAGACTAGCTAGGTCAAATGGAATTTCTAATTTTAGTTTTTGAGGAATCTCCATACTTATTTCCAACAATATAGAAGGGTTCTTTTTTTGCCACAGCCTCATCAGCATTTGTTGTTATTTGATTCCTTGATGATAGCCATTCTTTCTGGAGTAAGATGAATCTCAGTGTTGTTTTAATTTACATTTTTCTGATGGTTAGAGATGTTGAACATTTCTTTGTGTATTGGCCATTTGTACTTTTGAGAAGTGTCTATTCATTTTAGTTCATCTTTTTTTGATTGAGTCTTTTATTTTGGGGGCTATGATTTTTTTTGAATTCTTTTATATTCTAGATGTTAGTCTTCTGTTAGAGGAGTAGCTGCCTTGCCATATCTTTTGCCCATTTTTTATCATGTTTATTGTTTTATCTGAGTTTTGAGCTTTTCTTATATACTCTGAATGCAAGTCATTTATTAAATAATATCCTTTGCAAATATTTTCTTCCAGGCTGTGACTTGTTTTTGCGTTATCTTTTTTCTTTCCATTTAGTTTATTGGTACATTTTAGGTATACAATACAGTTACATTCCTCATTGGGATCTTGTACCTTTACATGAGGTACCCTGGTTCTTAATTTTTCCCCATTCCCCTGGCCTCCCTTCACCCCCTCCACTGTTCCCTATTTACAAAGACTTCGTTTCCATGTTTTTCCTTTTCTCATATTTTTTCTTTTCCCTTCTTTCCTTTCCCATTCACCTCCCATTTCCCGTATTCCTTTACACATTTTCTTCCTATTTCATAATATCAGTTATACATTTTGATTCCTATTTACACTTTTAGTTTTTCACACCAGAGAAACTATTCAGTATTTACACATGTGTGTCCTATTTATTTCACTTAAGAGGATGGCCTCAATGGGCAACCACTTAGTTATAAATGTCTCTAGTTTCTCATTCTTTATGGCTGAGTAGTACTCAGTTTTATAAAAAGATCAAATCTTCTTTATCCAGTCTCCAGTTGATGGGCATTTGGGCTGTTTCCAAGTTTTAGCTATTACAAACTGTGCCACTATAAACATGGGTGAGCATATATCACTGTAGTATGATTCTTTTAATTCTTTTGGGAAGATACCTAGTAGAGCAATGGCTGGGTCAAATGGGACTTCCAATACTATTCCTTGAGGTATTTCCATATTGATTTCCACAGTGGTGGCATCAGTCTGCACTCCCACCAACTATGGAGAAGGTTTCCTTTCTCCCCACAACCCTGCCAGCATTTGTTATTGGTTGATATCATGATAGCAGCCATTTTTTTCTGGGGTGAGGTGGAATCTCAGCATTGTTTTCATCTGCATCTCTCGAAAGACCAGTGATATTGAATATTTTTATATGCTTATTTGCTGCTTTTATTTCTTTGTCTGAGAAGTGTTTGTTCATTTCAGATGCCCATTTTTGAATTGGGTCTTTATATTGGGAGGGTCTTATTTTTTTAGTTCACCATATATTCTAGATAGTAGACCTCTGTCTGAGGAACAGCTGGTAAAAAATTTTTCCTACATTGTAGGTTGTCTCTTAGCTCTGTTGGTGGTTTCTCTTGCAGTACAGAAGCTTTTTAATAAGATGAGATCCCAGTTGTTGATTCTGTGTGCTAGTTCCTGTGCTACTGAGGATTTGTTCATAAAGCCAGTGTCTTTGAGAGTCCTCTAGCAAGTTTAGTGTTTCTGTTTTAATATTTAGATCTTTAATCCACTTGAATTTTATTTTAGTGCATGGTGAAAGATAGGGGTCTAGTTTTAATCTTTGGCAAGTTGAAATCAGTTTTTCCAACACCATTTATTGAAGAGGTTATCTTTCCGCCAGTGAGGATGTTTGGTTCCTTTGTCAAAGATGAGGTAGCTGAGTGTGTCTGTAGTTGTTTCTGCATCTGCTAATCTATTCCACTGATCCTCAGGTATGTTGCTTTGCCAGTACCATGCTGTTTTTATCACAGTGGTTTTGTAGTACAGTTTCAAGTTGGGAATTGTGATACCCCCTGCCGTGACTCTGTTGCCTAGAATTGCTTTTGCTATTCTAGGTCTCTTCTGGTTCCAGATGAACTTTTGGATTATTTTCTCTAATTCTGTGAAATATGCTGTTGGGATTTCAAGCAGGATCGCATTGAATCTGTATAGCGGTTTTGGAAGTATGGCCATTTTCACTGTATTGTTTCTTCCTAACCCAGGAACAGAGATGTCTTTCCATTTTCTTAAATCCTCTTCGATCTCTTTTTTTCAGAGTGCTGTAGTTCTCAGTGTAGAGGTCTTTTGCTTCCTTTGTTAGATTGATTCCTAGATATTTCATTATTTTGGATGCTATTGTGAAAGGGATTGTTTCCCTAATTTCTCTTTCAGTGAGTCTGTTATTTGTGTACAAGAAGGCTATTGTTTTTTGAGTGTTGACCTTATATCCAGCTACTCTACTGAATCTGTCAATTAAGTCTAGAAGTCTTTTGGTAGAGTTTTTTGGGACTTTTATGTAGAGTATCATCATCAGCAAATAATGACAGTTTAACTTCTTCCTTTCCTATCTTTATTCCTTTTATTTCTTTATCTTTTCTAATTGCTGTGGCTAATGTTTTCAAAACTATTGAACAGGAGTGGTGATAGTGGGCATCCTTGTCTTGTTCCTGATTTTAGCATGAAAGTTTTCAGTTTTTGACCATTTAATATGATGTTGGCTGTTGGTTTTTCATAGATAGCCTTAATCAGGTTGAGATAAAGACCTTCTATTCCCAATTTTTGCAGGGTTTTTATCATGAATGGTGTTAGATTTTGTCGAATGCTTTTTCTGCATCTATTGAGATGATCATATGGTTTTTGTCCTTGACTCTGTTACTATAGTGTATTACATTTATTGATTTATGAATGTTGAACCATCCTTGCATCCCTGGGATAAATCCAGCTTGGTCAGGGTGTATGATCTTCTTGGTGACCCTCTGCATTCTATTTGCCAGTATCTTATTGAGGATTTTTGCATCTATGTTCATTAAGGAGATTGGCCTGTAGCTCTTTTTTTGGTTGGGTCTTTCCCTGGTTTTGGAATCAAAGTAAGACTTGGTTCCAGGAATGAATTTGGAAGTATTGCTTCCCTTTCAATTTCATTGATGAGTTTAAAGAGTAGTGGCAATAGTTCTTCTCTCAATGTTTTGTAGAATTCAGCAGTGAAGCCATCAGGACCTGGACTTTTCTTTGTTGGTAAATTTTTTAATTCACTGATTATAATTGGGGTGTTTAGAATTTTTACATCTTCTTCGTTCGACTGTGGCAATTCATATGTATCTAGAAATCTGTCTGTTTCTTCTATGTTTTCCATTTTATTAGAGTACAGGTTCTTGAAGTAGGAATTGATGATCCTATGGATTTCTGCTGGATCTGTTGTGACTTCACCTTTTTTGGTCCTTATTGCATATATTTGAGCCTTTTCTTTCCTTTTTTTGATAAGGTTGGCTAAGGGTTTATCGATTTTATTTATTCTTTTGAAAGACCAACTCTTCCATTCATTGATTTTTTTTGTATCATTCTGTTAATCTCCATTGCATTGATTTCTGCTCTGATCTTTATAATTTCCTCCCTTATACGAGCTTTGGGTTTGTCTTGCTCTTCATTTTCTAGGCGCTTAAGATTCAGCATTAGGTTGTTTATTTGAGCTTGCTCTGTTTTCCTAGTATGGGCATTCACTGCTATGAATTTCCCTTGTAGAACTGCTTTCATTTTGTCCCATAGATTCCTGTATGTTGTGCTGGCTTTATCATTTATTTGTAAAAACTGTCTAATTTCTTCTTTAATTTCCTCTGTGATCCATTGGTTGTTCAGGACAGTGTTATTCAATTTCTGTATGTTTGTGAAGTTCTTGCAGTTTCTTATGCTATTGATCTCCAGTTTAATTGCACTATGGTCTGATAATATGCATAGAATAACTTAATTCTTTTGCATGTACTTAAACATGTTCTATGAACTAGTATGTTTATTTTGGAGAATGACCTGTGTGCAGCTGAAAAGAGTGTATATTCTGATTTTGTAGAGTGGAACACTCTGTAGACATCTATTAAGTCCATTTATTCAAAAGCTTGATTCAGTTCTAGTATTTTATTGCTGATTTTTTGTCTAGATTATCTGTTTGCGATAGTGGGGTATTGAGGTCCCTCACTACAGTTGTATCAGTGCTTATTTGGTTTTTTATGTCCATTAATATTTGTTTTGTATAGTTGGGGGCTATAGTATTTGAGGCATAAATATTTATGATTGTCATTTCTTCCTCTTGGATTGTTCCCTTTACAAGGCTGTAGTGACTTTCTTTGTCTCTCTTAGTTAGTTTTGTTTTAAATTTACTTTGTCTGCAAATAAGATAGCTACCCCTGCTTTTTTTTCCAGCTTCCTGTTGCATGGAGAACTGTTTTCCATCCTTTTACTTTCAGTCTATGAGTTTCTTTTTGAACTTTTATACAGAATATTGTGGGATTTTGCTTCTTAATCCATTCTGCCAGTCTCTTTCTTTTAATTGGTGAATTGAGGCCATTAACATTGATGGTTTTAACTGATATGTATTGACTTATCATTGTCAGTTATTTTCCTGTTGTTGGGTTTTTTTTTATTTTTCTCCCTCTCCCTTTAATTTCTTGCCTTGCCTGATTTATTTGCTCTGTTGGGCCTCATGGAGTTGTGACCTTTGTTATCTTTTTCTAGGATATCGTTTAGAATTGTTTGGAGTGCTGGTTTGGTATTCATAAAGTTTCTCGGGTGTTCTTTGTCATGGAAGTATCTTTTTTCCCATCAATTTTGAAAGACAATTTTGCAGGATACATCAATCTAGGTTGGACGTTGTTTTCTTTTAGGGCTTGAAATACCTTATTCCAGGCTTTCCTTGACTTGAGCGTTTGTGTTGAAAAGTCTGCTGTGATTCTGATGGGCTTTCCTTTGGATGTGCCTTGTTTCTTTTCTCTAATTGCTTGTAGTATATTGTTCTTCTATTGGGTTTCTAGGATCTTGATTATTATATGTCTAGGTGTAGATTTTTTTCATCATGGCTAGTTGGAGTCCTATATGCCTCACTTATCTGTATGTCAAATTCTTGTGCTCTGTTTGGGAAGTTTTCTGTCATTCTGTAAATAGTTTTTTTATGTCACTTGTACTTTCTCCTGCTTTTTCATGGACTCCTATCAATCTTATACTATTCTTCTTTGCGTGATTCCAGAAGCTGTTAGACTGATTTTTTATGGTCCCTTACTGTTTTTAAGAGATCTCTCTTTTCATCCTGTCTTCTGTATCTGATATTCTGTCTTCAGATCGGCTCAGTCTTCTGTATGTGCTTTCAATAGAGTTTTTAATCTCCTGGATATATGTTCGAATCTGTTTCATAGATTCTGTTTCTTTCCTATGTTGGGCATTCATGGTTTCCATTTCTTTCCTATTTTGCGCATTCATGGTTTCCATCATGGTCCTGAACCCATCTATTTTTTATCTGTTTCTGTTCTAGAGTCTCTAATCATGTCTTTCATTCTGCTCACCATTTCTGTAGTTATCTGGGAAATTATTTCTGTTTTGAATTTTTCTAGACCCTCATTCATCTGTTTTGTTACTTCCTGTGCTATCAGTTCAGGGTGTCCAGGTGGTTGATTATCAGACATTTCTACCTCATTTCCCCCAGAATTTGCCTTTGGTAGGCTAGAAGTCTTGGTTTGTGCCTTGCTTAAATGTCTTCTTATTTTTATTTTTGTTGTTGGTACTGTCCTTGGTTTAATTCCTGGGTTGATACTTCGATATTGCTTATTGTAAGTACCTTTGTTGCTTATATTTAGAACCCTAATGGAATGATTGCTTCTCAGAGGTATCTTCCAGATATAGCTTGTCTTTAAGTTTTGAGTCTCTAATGACTCTGAGGTTATCTCATTTTCATTATACCAGGAAGGACAACTGATTAGATCAATCACAACATCTTGGCCCAAGTGATACAATCAGCAACACAATAGCATCAAGCGCAGCTTGGAAAATAACAGTTTGTGGCAGTTACTAATCTATCACCTTTAACTGTGTGTGAATTAAATAAAAATCGAGGACCAACACAAAATATGTTTATAGTGAGTAAACTCTTCAATGTAGCAACTTTACCCTTCAGGATGGGGACTTAGGAGTTGGGGAAGGAGGGATAAATAGGTAGAAAGATAGGGAAAGGTTAGCAGTGAGGACAGAGGAAGATCACACAAACTCTAGGAAACTGTTGAAGAGGAAAAGACAGAATGAAAGAACAAATACAAGAGCTGAACAACCTAACAGCAATAGGGAGGCTAGAAACTGTAGTTTTCTTTAAAACTAATGACAATCAAGAGAAGGAAAAAGAGAAGAAAAAGAAAGAAGAAATCTGAATTAGGGCCAGAACAGGGACAAAAAGGGAGATGAAGAACAATGTGGAAGAGCAAGAGAGTGAGAGGGAGAGAAAGAAAAGAAAAAAAAAAGGAAAAAGAAAAAAAGAAAAATTTGAAAAGAGTAGAAAAAAATAAAAATTAAAAATAAGAGAAAATAATAATTTTGAGAATAAAAAATAAAAATGAAGGGCCTCCTTCAGGTTATGTCTCTGCTGTCACGCTAGACAATGTTGACAGCACTGTGCAGATGTAAGTCAGTTAGTCTCAGCAAGCCAGTAAGTAGCAGACCCATGAGATTCAGGCTGATTTCTGAAAGCAAGTCCCAAGTTGAGCTCCCTAACCTCATGCAGGGTTGAACTCTGCAAGGCTCTACTGCAGGTTCCAGCTGCCCTTCCCCTTAAGATAGTCCAGGTTGTGATGGGAGGTGATGATCCCTCCAACTTAACCAACTACAGTGGTCTGGTGTGCCTTTATTGCAGATTCTCTTCGCTTTTCCAGTGGGCTTCAATTTTCATCAAGGAGCGTGAGAAAGGCCCTCTATCTGTTGTTCACTTCTGCTCTGCCTTCTGCAGCTCAGGACAATGGCCTTTATGACCCCCTGTTCCTCTGCAGTGTGTGCAGTGTGGGACCAGGTACCTACGCAGCCAGGAGGCCACAGGCCGGGTGGAGGCCAGGTGGGGGCGGGGTTTGCATTGTCTTAATATCTTGCAAAGAACAGCAATTTTTATGTTGATAACTCCAGTTTTCCATTTTTGGTTTTATGGATCATGCTTTTGGTATTATATCTAAGAAATCTTTGCCTAACCCTAGGTCACAAAGAACTTTCCCTATATTTTCTCTGGAAGTTGTATAGTTTTTGGGTTTTATTTGAGGCCTGATAATCCATTTTGAACTTTTGAATATGGTGTGAAGTATGGATGAAGGATTTTGTTTTATTTTACATATGGACATTCAGCTTATTACTCAGAAAAAATTGTCATTTCTCTTAGGTAATCTCCACTCTTCATTTTAAATCAGTAATTTATTTTGAAATTTATTTTCTAGATTAATTTTGGGTTAAGAATTTTATTAGGGATTCAGTAGGGGGAGTTCTTGTATTTCCACAGCAGCATGAAGGAACTGGCTGCCTCTCGGTGCCTCACCTGCTGCAATGGGCCTAATCGCAGCTGACCCCATTACCTTTCAGCCGGTTATTTCACTGTCAGCATCACCGATACTCTGATATCAGAGATCATGGACATTGAAGTGATTTTATTTAAGCTAAAAATCAGATCTGTCTCGGGCTGTTTTATTTTGTAGAAGTCAGTACATCTCAATTTTAAATAATAATCCATTCCAGAACTGTTATTTCAACTAGATCAGGTTAAGAAGCAAACTCTACTTGGCAGTGTTTCCCTTTCTCTTTGTTAAAAACCTGATACAGGAACAAATCTTGATTTTTCAGCTCCTAAATGACTATTGTAGAGGAAAAAGGTGTTTAAAATTTTTATTTTTTATGTATGCCACACATTATTTTCCTAGTCACATAAATAACATAAGTTAATTGTATGAAATTTGGAAAGGCAATAAAATAATTTTTAAATGACCCATAAGTCCACTACCCACAGTTTTTTGCTCTTTAATATACATGCTTTGGGGCTTTATCTTTTATGTACTAGAGATCATACCACATTTACAGTTTTATTTCCTGGTTTTTTTTCATTTGCCATTCTCAAAAGCATAATTCATAATGGTATCATTATATAAGTATTTGAATAAATGTAGCATCATTTATTTAACCATTTTCCCAATACTAGACATATATATTGCTTCTGATTAGCTATCTCTATTACTGTGGGGAACATTTGTGCTTGAATTTTATCCCATTATGATTATTCCTAAAAATAACATGAATCAAAATCCATTTAAAGATATTGTAGCACTTTATAATTCCACCAAGTATGTGAGAATGCCCCTTTACAAATTTTTTATCTCCCTCTATCAAAAAAGATTCTTGCTATATCTGTACAGAAAGCTACTACTTTTTAAATGAGTTGCTGTGCACAATCTAGATTTTTTAAGTAACTTTTCTATTAATTTGTTACAGTTCAGAAAAATTGCACAGTGTGAATAATTCAACAAGCATTTGTTCTTGCCTGTGTGGGGTCATAGATATACACTCAACAGATATACACTGAGAATATGTCAGACTATATCAGCCTCTGGGGGTGAAGTAATGAACATAGCAATGTGATCCCTGCTCTTACAGAATGTAGGGTCTAAAAAGGGACATGCAATGAAGCAGATGGCAAGTAAACCCCATCCATTCAGGTGATGGTATATGGAGGGAAGCAGGACTCTGTGTGAGTGGGGAGTCACTGAGGTGAGATATCCCAGGGGTTCAGGAAAGGACCTGTGTAGGCTGAGACTGGAATAATGGGGAGGATGTGAGAGTTTGACTGACAGACTGAAGGGCTCAGACACAGACCTGGGTTCCTGAATGTCGGCAAGAAAACATGCATCGGCACACTGTCTCACTTGTATTTTCAATGCTACACCTTACTTCGGGCCAGCTGCCTGGTCTTCTTTTCAAAGCAAAGGCTCACTTATAGATTTCATCAGCATCAAGTGAGGACACAGCTTTCTCCATACTCCATTCATGTCTCTTCCAGTCATCCTGAGGAAGATCAGATGTTTCTTCCTTTCTTTTCACTCCAGTATTGAGAATTGGAGTTGTGGCCTTTCTACTGGTTTCCCCCCATGTATATTCACAGATTCACTGCAAATTTTCTTAGTTCTTTTTTATTTTTGTTTAGTTGTTTTGTTCCTCCCTTTGGAGGACAATGAGAATGAATGAGGGAGAGCTTATCAAAGTGAATGCATCCTTGTTGTGGAAAATAGGAAAAATACAGAAACATTAAAAAAAATAGATGCAATGCTGATTGAAATTCCAACAACATATTTCACAGAATTAGAGAAAATAATCCAAAAATTCATTTGGAACCAGAAGAGACCTAGAATAGCAAAAGCAATTTTAGGCAACAGAGATATGGCTGGGGGTATTACAATCCCCAACTTGAAACTATACTACAAAACTACTGTGATAAAAACAGCATGGTACTGGCAAAGAAACAGACCCGAGGATCAGTGGAAATGGATTAGAAGATGCAGAAACAACTACAGATATGCTCAGCCACCTCATCTTTTTTGTTTGTTTGTTTGTTTGGGGGGTTTTTTGGGGGGTTTTTTTTGGGTACTGGGGATCGAACTCGGGTCCTTGTGCTTGTGGAGCAGACGGCAAAACCACTGAGCTAAAGCCCACCACCTCATCTTTGACAAAGGAGCCAACCACCCTCATTGGAGGAAAGATAGCCTATTTAATAAATGGTGTTGGAAAAACTGGATTTCTACCTGCCAAAGATTAAAACTAGACCCATACCTATCATCATGCACTAAACTAAGATCGAAGTGGATTAAAGATTTAAATATCAAGACAGAAACACTAAATTTGCTGGAAGATAAGTTAGGTAGAACTCTTGAAGACATTGGCATAGGAAAAGACTTTATGAACAAAACCTCAGTGGCACGGGAACTTGCACGAAGAATCAACAACTCGGCTCTCATCTTATTAAAAAGCTTCTGCACTGCAAGAGAAACCACCAGCAGAGCTAAGAGACAACCTACAATGTGGGAAAAAATTTTCAGAAACTCTACCTTAGACAAATGACTACTATCTAGAATATATAAAGAACTGAAAAAAATCAGACCCCCCAAATTCAAAGACCCGATTCAAAAATGGGCATCTGAAATGAACAGACATTTCTCACACAAAGAAGTAAAAGCAGGAAATAAAATATGAAACAATGTTCGACATCACTGGCCATTCGAGAGATGCAGATGAAAACAACAGAGATTCCACCTCACCCCACAAAGAATGGCTGCTATCAAGAAATCAACCACTAACAAATGCTGGCAGGGGTGTGGAGAGAAAGGAACCCTTCTCCATTGTTGGTGGGAGTGCAGACTGGTGCAACCACTGTGGAAATCAGTATGGAGATACCTCAAAGAACTAGGACTGGAAGTCTCATTTGACCCAGCTATTCCACTGCTGGGTATCTTCCCAAAAGAATTAAAGGAATCATACCACAGTGATATATGTGCACCCATGTTTATAGCAGCACAGTTTGTAATCGCTAAAGCTTAGAAACAACCCAGATGCCCATCAACTGGAGACTGGATAAAGAAGATGTGATTCTTTAATAAAATGGAGTACTACTCAGCCATAAAGAACCAGAAACTAGAGACATTTATAGCTAAATGAATGCATAGTGAGGCCGTCCTCTTAAGTGAAATAAATAGGACACACATGTGTAAACACCAAATAGTTTCTCTGGTGTGAGAAACCGAAAGTGTAATTAAGGATACACAAGGATGAAATGACCTAATAACATATTTCTCAGATTGTGTTTCCATTGCATGTCATATGACTGTATCGAAATTTAAATTAGGGAGAAGTTTGGCTTATGTGGAGTCTGCTAGCTAACTGGAGGTTTTTTTCCAAACCACTATTTGTTCAGTGTTGGTTTTGGGGATCTTTCTGAAACAAATCACATCCTCTGGTGTCTTGGTGTCTGGTACTTGAGATGTTTTTTTAAGTTATATGGGAAAATGTTTAAGTGCTTTTCAGTTTTGTTCTGGTTGAGTTCTACTGTAGTTGAATATTATTGTAGTTTTTTTCCCTTGCATTGTTCTTCTTTGAATGGTTTTAATTTCTGTATGTGTGTGTGTTTGATAATAAAGTTATTTAAAAATATATATAAAAATAATAAAGTTATTTAAGAAAAAAATCACTTATGGGGCCAGGGATTTAGCTTAGCGGTTCCACCGTCTGCCTCACAAGTGCAAGGTCCTGAGTTCAACCCCCACTACCAAAAAAAAAATCATTTATGTTCTCTATACCTAGAAGTGATAGCTTCAGCTATATTGGCTTTCTTAATAACTTTTCCTTTTTTTCTATATGCATTTTCAAATACAAAGCATCCTTTAAAAAATCATTTTGGGGGCCGGCGATTTAGCTCAGTGGTTCTGACTCCTGCCTTTCAAGTGCAAGATCCCGAGTTTGATCCCTGGTACCAAAAAAAAAAAAAAATATTGTGTCAAATTTCCGTGTCACTGAAACACTAATATTTTAAATAACTGTATAGACTCATCATTTAGATGTAATTTACTTAATTATTTCTTTGATACTGTACATTTACATTTTTTCTAATTGTTTGCACCTGTGAATTACGTTGTAATAAACGTATTTGTTTCTATCTCTGATCATTTTCATTAGGATAAAGTCCCCAAAGTAGTTTATTCTAAAAAAATGACATGGGCTTTGGTACATATAACAGTCTTCCTTAGAGCTGGTAAGTTATCCATTAAATGCCCCATACATTCCACTGTGGCATGTGGCAAACATTTAATATTTCCTTCCAGATTCAGAGCCTAAATAGCAGTTAACAGGCTGAGCCCTGCCTTTCAAGCTGCCACTCAAAGTGTAAATGCAGCCTCTTTTTGTACCCTTCCTATCAGAAGAGTGACCCCCTTCCAGGCAGGTCTGCCACTCTGGAGCTCTTTGATGTCAAGTTTGGTTCATTCCTTTGTCCACAGCACCTGACACACCCTAAGAACTGTCACTTTCTTGCAGCTCCCTGCACTCGAGGACCAGCTCAGCACTCTCCTGGCCCCAGTCATCATCTCCTCCATGACAATGCTGGAGAAGCTCTCGGATACATACACCTGCTTCTCCACAGAAAATAGCAACTATCTGTATGTCCTTCATTTGGTGAGTATGTGGCCCTGTGGTCCATGTTCCTCTTCCTCCTGCTCCACGGGGAGTCCACTTGGCTGTCCTCTATCCTGGACGGCAGACTCCTGTGGAAGGCAGGAACTGCACAGTATCAAAACCTCCCGGTACCCAGTCTTACCCTTAATTTTCCAGTGAGATCAGGGAAGGTTGACGGAGTGCCATGGTGGCTGGATGATTTTCTCTGTGCCTACAGTTTGGAGAATGCCTGTTCATCGCCATTAATGGAGACCACACTGAGAACGAGGGAGACCTCCGACGTAAGCTGTGTGTGCTCAAGTACCTGTTTGAGGTGCACTTCGGATTAGTAACTATGGATGGCCAGCTCATCCGGAAGGAGTGAGTCCTCAAGGATGGTCCCCCTGTGTCCTCTGCTGAGCTCCCTAGTGTGGGACCAGTCAGCCTGTGCCCAGCCACAACGAAACCGAAGTTCCATACTTTGCCCCAACTGTGTCCCTGGGTCCAAGAAGCGGAGCTTTGGAGCTGTGAAAACTATCTTTTCTGAGCCTCTCATCTTACATATGTGGAAACTGAGGGTACAGAAGTTAAATAACTTGGCCCAGAGGTATCCAGTTGGTTGGTGACAACACCCAGCCTAGAAGTTTGAGCTCAGTGTCCCTGTTACACAGTTCATCCACTGCCAACCTTAGTGGTTCATCATTATCATCCTGGTCTGAGACAGTCCCCTCTGGCTCCTCAGAGCTGCCCTGGTCTTTCCTTTTGGAAAAACACATTCCCAAGCTTACTGTGGTGACACCTTCTGAAGGGCAGGGCCCCAGAAGCCATCGCTGGCCCCATAATGAAAACCTGAGCAAAAAGAATGGTGGCTCAATGTATACACTGAGGTGAGAAGGGAAATGTGACCTGGAAGAGTGAGGTTCAGGGTGGGGCTGTCCCCTACTTCTCAGCACCATTAGGAAGTCTCAATCTGAAACTCTTTATCTTCTGAGTTTTAAAGTGACATGAGCACTCACTCATATTGAGGCACTTACTGTATGTGCAGGCATCAGGTCATGAGCTGTTTTAGCTGTCACAGTGCTGATGGCACATGCTATGGGCAAATGCCCCTTACACAAACCACATTTATCCATGCAGGTCTGTCGGTGTTTGGGAGGGCTGTGCCTCTGTGTTGGCTCTGATAGTAGTCCAGAGTTGTCTGTTTTTAGGGATCTGTGGGGGACAGGAGAGCCATAGAAAATGCAGGTACCTTCCTGGCTCCTTGTAGCTAGCTTCGATATGTCTGTGTGAAAGAAGCAGAGGAGTGAAATCATTTGCTCAGTGGCCTGACTCCTGGTTCCTGCCAGTGCTGCTCTGCCACGGCCCACAGGAAACACAGCCTCTCTCTGCCCTGGGCTCTCCCACAGATGGGCAGTCACATTTCCTGAGCTCTCTGGCTCTGATGCTGGCCTGGGATAGGATCTTTGGGTTGGTTAGAAGTGACCAGCTTTCTCATGGTGCCTCTATCTGTGTTTCTGCCTCAGGCTGAGGCCCCCAGACCTGGGCCAGAGGGCGCAGGTGTGGGCTCACTTCCAGAGCCTGCTGTGGACCTACAGCCACCTGCGGGAGAAAGAGCAAAGCTTTGCTGTGGAGGTGACTAATGGGGCACTAAGGCCTCAGGCCTGGGAGGTTTTGGGTTAGAAGGGGCAGCAGCCTGCTTGAAGACCATGTGTTTTTTTGTTTTGGTTTGGGTTTTTTTTTGGTACTGGGGATTGAACTTAGGACCTTGTGCTTGCGAGGCAGGCAGCAGAACCACTGAGCTAAATTGCTGGCCCTTGAAGACCATATTTTGACATGGTCTTCATGAGTAGGGGCACAGGCACATACCGAAATCTGTTTATCCAGAATTGTTCTTTCTGTCCACATGGTAGGCCTCTCCACAGTAAACAGCTAGATTCTAGGTAAAACTGACTTTTTGGTACAGTTTTAGAACTCACTATAAATTACAGAAGTCTCTGAAGATAGCGCCTCTCACCCCCCAAAAAAGTTATAGTGAGCTGAGACTAGAGTAGAAAGCAGTGAACAAAAGCAGCACTAAAGGAAACCTTGCCCTGAGTGCAGTGATACTCCCAACACAGCCAGAAAACAGTCTTTAGCCAGCAGCACAATCAGGAGCTAAACCTGCCACTCCTAGGTTAAGCTGGGCTGACGAGCTCAAGCGGCTTTGGTCAGTAGCACCACCAGGCCCCTTTGGGACTCAGATTCTCTATGCAGAGCAGTGGATCGCACTTGCCAGTGCCTGTTGGAGTCGTGTGGAGGGCTTGTTAAGCACAGGTTGCTGGGCCTCACCCTCAGAGTTTCTTATTCGGTGGGTCTAAGGTCAGGACTCTAGAGTCTGCATTTCCAGTGGATTCCCAGATGATGCTGAGTGTGCCAATCCAAGAGTCACACTGAAAATCACTGCTTTAGGGGACAGACTGAAACAGAAATGAGCTCACAGTTAAAGAAGTCAGGTCTCACCCTTGAGCACCCACACCCTTTCTGAGTGTGTACTTCTTTGATTCTGCTTAATAAATCTGTATATACCGTTTAAAGGAGGAGGAGGAGGAGGAGAAAGAGAAGGAAAAGGAGAGGGGAGAGAAAAAGGAGAACAGGAAAAAGAAGGAGAGGGGAAGAGGAAGAAGAAGGAGAAGGAAGAAGAAGAAGTCAGGTGCACAAGAAAATAAGCCACCATGGGTGACAGGGGAAGTCAGGAAATCAGTTACCAACTCCAGTAAACATGGGGTATCCACTGTACAATAAGACATGAGCCAGGCCTTGATGAATAAAGATATAAACCCTGCCTTGCGAGAACTCAGAACTTAGTGTGTGAATACTAAAAATGTAATAAAGTAGGTGCCACACTAAGCTTCACATCAAAAATCCATGGTAACACAAAGGATGGAATGGTCAGCTCTTCCTGGGACATCAGGAAAGCCTTCTTGTAGGAAGTAACCTAATGTAGTTAGGACAAAATCCAGACTCCTCCCCAAGCCCACCAGGCGTTGTATGAACTGTTGCTGCCTGTCTTGCCCCACCTCATCTCAAGCCTCTCTTGTTCTCATTCTCTGTGCATTGCTCACATGGGATTTCTTTTAGTTTCAGAAAAACTGTATGTTTAGCTCTGTCCAATATGTTAGTCATTAGCTACATGTGGCTTTTGAATACTTGAAATGTAGCTAGTCCAAATTAAGTTATGCTGTACATGTAATATACACCAAATTTTGATGACTTAAAACAGAAAAGAATGTAAGACATCACATTAATAATGCTGTTATATATTGGTAATATTTTAGGTATATTAGACAAGATTAAAATATTAAATTAATTTCACCTGTTTCTTTTTACTAGAAATTATTAAATTATGCATAGGACTCGCCCTCTGCCTTTTAGTTAAAGAACAGTGCTCTAAACTACACAACTCAGGGCCTTTGCACTTGCTCTTTCCTGGGCTTCCCATGTTCTTCCTTACCTCTTTCTTTGGCAGACTTTCCAGTTCCTTCGATACCAGTTTAAAGGTCACCTCCTCAGGGACATTCTTTGAACACCCTACCCAAGTAGGTCTCTTGCTATTTTTCTCTAGTTTAGTACTACGTATTCCTACTGAGCACATGTCATAGTTGGCTTGAATATTGTCTGCCTCAGCTAGAGTCTGATGACCAGGCTGTGAGCAGCAGGCTGAGACCATGCCAATCATAGTCTCTATACTCCCGAATACCTGATACCCAGTGTAAGCTCAGGACAGACTGAGTGGATGTGCCCACCAACTGGGGCTGCAGCAAGAGAAGGTGCTGGGCTTCCTCATAGCTTCCTTCCCTGACCAGGCTGTGGAGCGGCTAATCCACCCCCAGCTCTGTGAGTTGTGTATAGAGACACTGGAGCGGCACGTGGTCGAGGCCATCAACTCCAACCCCTCTCGGGGAGGTGAAGAGGCCCTTCATGCCTTCCTGCTTGTGCACTCCAAGCTGCTGGCCTTCTACTCCAGGTGAGCCAAGCCCCAGCCCCCACCTGCCCCATTCTTATTCCCTCTGCTGGAGAATCATGGTCTCCTTGCCCAGGAACCCCCTCAACTTCCATGCAGCTCCCCCAGACTTTACTCCCCCCCCCCCGCCCCAGCCCCTTGAATCTCTAAGGCACTTCTTCCTGGAACACTTCATAGTCTCGTTAAAGAGACCCATCTTTATGCTCTTACTGGTCTCTGGGGCTTCCCCATTGTTTTGTTTTTTCCACAGCCAAATTTCATTCTCAAAATTGATAAATTAATTTTATTTATACCTATCTCCAGGAAGGATTAAGTTAGCCAGCCCATGGGCACACTCCTTGAGGGCAGCACTGGGCTCCAAGCTGTGCTGACAGTTGTCCTGCTCCTATTTCCACAGCCACAGTGCGAGTTCCCTGCGCCCAGGCGACCTCCTTGCTCTCATCCTCCTGGTTCAGGACCTCCACCCCAGCGAGAACACAGTGGAGGAGGATGGTGATGCCCAGGTGTCAAGGCAGCAGGAGGCCATCAGGGAGATGGCTTGGAAAGCCTGCTTGGAGAGTGGTGGGCGGGCCCTGGGGGCTGTGCCTGCCTTGGCACCATCTGGACAAGTGGGTGGGTGTGGTGTTTTCCCGTGGAAGGGGAATTCTGAAATGCCTATAGTCTGGTGGGTTAAAAGTGCAGATTTATGGAATTGATCCTAGTTTGAAACCCAGCTTCTTAACCATGTGAGCTGAGATTCCTTTAGTTTGCAGTGTGAACAGTGGGGGTGTTGCCCTCACAGGGGTGTTATGAGGGATAAAGAAACAAGTCACATAATGCCTGGCAGTGCCTGGGCAGAGCGAAGGCTCAGTGTTAGCCAACCTGTGGACATTGTTGTGTTCAGTGGCAGAGAGGTGCTGCTTTGAAATGCGTTGGGAGTTCTGGAGAAAAAATGGACCACCCAGAACTGAAACCTCCCTGGAAACTCAGGACTGTGCACGTTGGGTAGCACACGGAATAGGCTGGAGGGGCAAAGGACTTCTCTGTGAAGTGCTGGAAGGCAGAGGATTGGTGGTGAGCAGCCAGGTCAGATGTACACTAACCAGTGTCTCCACTGTCCGAAGCCTTCCCCACACAGAAGACCCCAGAGCAGCCAGAACATCCCTGTGCAGCAGCCCTGGAGCCCACACACCTCAGGCCCAATCAAGAACAGTTCTTCAGGGACGGTGTGTGCCACATCCTGTGTGAAGGACAGAGGGTGGAACTGCCTCATCATATGACCAGCCTCTCCCTGGAGAGCAGGGGCTGAGTCACCTGAGAGAGTCTCACCTGGCCCTTGGCTCTTCGTCTGAGCTTGCACTTCTCCCAGCAGGACACAGACAGCTTCTCCTTCCCAGAGGAGTACTTCACACCAGCTCCTTCGCCTGGGGAGCAGAGCTCAGGTGAGGCCTGGAGACAAAGCAGTGGTGGCAGAATGGGGATGGTTGCCAGTGTGTAGCCAAGGAAACTTGTCTTACTGTTCAGTGGATCCTCAGGTGCCTCATAAAGGCCAAGCAGGGTGATTGTTGTAGTCAGGGTTTTAACAAGGGAAATGTTTAATACAGGACACGTAATTTATAAGATTATTTTATGATACTTACCCAAAAAGTCAAAATACAGAGGAGTGCAAGAGATTAACCGCACACTAGAGGCCCAAAGAATCCAACCAAGGGCCTGGATCCCACAGCAATGTCCCGCACAAGTCCAGCTAAAAGCTTAGGGTCCAAGGCAGTGTCCTCCACAAGTCCATCCAGTGGCCTAGAGCCCACAGCAATGCCTCCTGCTTGTTCGTATTGAGGATCTGCACCCAAAAGGCCCAAAGGCCAGTAGTGGAAGCCAAAGAACCTTCACTAGTGGAATGAAGGATTTGTGCCACCAGGCTGAGGGATCTACATTGGAGCCAGGAAGTGATGCTCACGGTAAAGATGAGAGCTCCCTTGATGAGAACAGCAGCCATTCCCAGCAACAGCAAGGCCCTGAGCTCCTCCTCCAATGAGAACAGCCTAGTTCACTTCAGGAAAACCATGCACAGCAAGCATCTCCTAGAAAATCAACAGCCAACGATCTTCTCCTCCCATTCTCTTTTTATGGCTATTGGCAACAATCCTCAGGTGGATCTTCCATGCCCAGACCACACTAATTCAGTTCAGCTGGGCATTACAAGTTGCTCATTCATTAATCCACCACAGTGCTCAAACTCTGCGCAAGATGTCTGTGGCTCTGTCTTCTCTACCAGCCCCTGCATGAATGCAAGAACTCCTAAGACTATTCATATAATCCATAAAACTTTCTATGACATGTTGATTTCTTTTAAAAATTCATCTATATGTATATTCTAACCTCATTCTTTTTGTAGCTAATTAAGTCTTTAAGTAAAATTAAATAGTAATCATTTGATTTCAAGTACATTTTAAAATATAAATATTCAACCTCTAGTTTATACCTTAACCTGTTTTTCCATTGTACGTGGATAAACAATAAAAAGGAACTATTAATATTCAAAATGTTATTAACTAAAAAATATACAAAGTTGCTTAGAGAAGATCAGCCAAAGTCCAGATTGTCATCATCTCCATGAGCGTTACATAGATGTCTCTGAAGTTTTTAGGGTAAAAGAAAGGATGCTGTTGGTTCACACTACCTGAGAGAAGAAAGGAGGCCAAAGTTGCAGAAGGAGAAATTTATTGAGGACGGTTTTGAAAGTTTATTAAGTGGCTTCCTCAAAAAGTGGCCTTAGCCCCAGCTGCACAGACTCACCTGGGGCCCCGCTGAGTCCTGTATGCCTGGCGTAGGATGCCCTACTGTGCAGTCCTTGGCCCAGGTGCATCTGTACCCAATCTGGAGATCTTTCAAAACTGTTAGAGCTGAGCTTGTGCCCTGAGATTCTAATTTAATTATTCAGGATTATGGCCAGGCCGTAAGATGTTTTTTAAATCTCCCTAAATCATCTTTGTGTTAAGCCAAGGTTGAATGCCATGGGGTTAAATATGCATAACCTTAGGTCTGTTCTTAACTTTAGCTTCATGGGGCCTGGGAGCTGTGACTGTGTGCCAGCTCATATCTTTGTGCCTTTACTGGGGTGAATGTCCATGGCCATCTGCAGACTGAACTCTCCATGAGCTCCAGGCACATGGAGCAGCACAGCTTATAGATAACTTCTGCAGTTCCTTCTTGCCACTTCCTTCCCTCATGCATCCAAACCCTCCTCCTTGCCTTCACTCTTGGTGTTTAGCTTATTTCCCAGAGTTTTAAATAATGTTCCTCTGTGCACAGAACTCACAGCTTAGAAATGGCTTCTTGTGTTACACTCATCCTTTTTTTTTTTGGCACTGGGGGCTTTGCACTGTACTACATTCTCGATCCTTTTTTATTTTGAGACAGGGTCTCAATAAAGCACTAATCCATTTCTAAATCAGGTTTTGAAAACTTAGGAATATGCTTTTCCCACAGAAATCTGATCATAGATGAGAGTTATTTGCAATGAAATTTAAAAGAATATTATTGTCACAAACATCTAACATCTCAAATAATTAGTAGGTTCAGTAGTTTTCTGGGAACTAGGAAGGAAATCAAGCTCAAATCCTAGGTCCTCAGTAAAAGTAGTGATTGAATAATTGAACAAGGAAATGTAGTCTTTGTATGCTGGCTCCTAGGGAGGGGACCTGAAGGAATAGAGGGTGAAAGGGGTTAAAGAGGGATTCTGAAGAAAACACCCCCATTGCCAGGTACATGCTCAAGAGCTCCATTCCCACCCAGCCACCAGCTCTGTTGGAATCTTGTCTCCTCCAGACCCAGATCACATTATCCCTGGTACTTACCTGGTACTTGCCAGCTGGGAAGATGATGGCTTTACTAAGGCTGCAGCCCCAGTGAGACACCTTTGTCCCACACCCCGCTCTGAGGGTGGGGAGGCTAGCTGAGCTATTGATGGCAGCTTCTGCTTCCTCTATTGGGCCATTATTTACATTCTCACAGTATTTATGTTGTTATGTTCTCACCTGTGCCTGCAGGTAGCACCATCTGGCTGGAGGTAGCACCATCTGAAGTTCCACAGGTAAGCCTCCTGGGTCTGCTTGAGCACCACTGATTGTAGATGTTGGGGAGGTACGGGGAGCACGTGCCCCTCCCAGGTTGCTCTCCACCAGTGCTGCCCTCCACCTGCCCCTTTCAGGGGGTTGAGGGTGGCCTTCCCCACCAGGCATTCACCCTTCACGCCTCATAAACTCCCACCCTCCCCATGTTTTGGGGAGTCGGAGTCCAGCTTTTACAAACTTGTTTACTGTAGAAAAAAGTGAGAAATGCAGAAGCATGCAAAAGGGAATAAAATTACTCTTAGTCCCATCCTCAAAGTGAAATTAACATTTTTGGGTGTTTTCCTCTGTTTTTCTTTCTATGATTTTATCCACACCCCACATGCATATGCAGTGTATGTATGCAGACATACTATATTTTTTCTTTTATCACATTTGGATCTGAATGTACTCCATTATGTTGCTTTACTTGAACATTATTCTATTTACAAAGTTCTCTTCAACAGTATGGGTTTTAAAGATTGTTCAAGAGACCATCCATGCATGTGTTATTATTTATTTAGCAAATCCCCAGAACAAGCAATACATTGTCTCCAGTTTTGTGTATATGCTATATATAACTAGAACCACATCCTTATAGAGAAATTTTTGTGGCATCTCTAATTATTTCCTTCATTCTCTATTTTTTCTATTAAAGGCTTTGTTTCACAGAGCCCCCTCTTAGGCTGGAGCCTTGCTCATTTAGTTGTTTTTTTTTAACCTCAGTTTCTCTAATTTGGGAAGCTGTCAGGACATTCTGAGGGCAACTGAAATGACAAGCGTGTTGAACTTGGAATACCTTCCTCTCATTGCAGGCAGGGCAGGGAGCCTCTCTCCCACTCCCTAGTGTCTGTCCGTCCTGCCTTTTCTATCCCTTTGGGCTACCCACCTCCTGTGCCCATTTCCTACCGCAGCCCCTGTGACCCAATCCTGACTCTGGGCAGAAAGGTTCAGGAGAAGCTGTGGGACCAGACAGACAGCAGGGACTACAGCTGCCAGGACAGTTTCAAAGAGGGCAGGGATGTAAGAACTTGGATTTCTTTGAGCTAGACACTTACATTCCCCATGATTCATGGGCAGGGCAGGGAATGGACACCCGTGGGTAGATCCCACTAGGGGTGGAAGCCAGATGGCTCTTTCCTCCCTGCCCACTTCACTGACAGTTCCTTCTCCGCAGGTAGCTGAGGACACCCTCCAAGTGCTAGCTCCTCATTCCTCAGTGCCTTCCAGTCCCAGAAGGATCTTCCTGGATGCCAGTGTAAAAGACAACTACTGCCCTTTGGTGCCCCACACAATGTACTGTCTGCCACTGTGGCCAGGCATCAGCATGGTGCTCCTGACCAAGGTACGAAGCCCCTCTCCCTGCCCTGGTGGTGCTTGGGGCACCTGTTCCACTTGCCCTCTGCCCTTTCCTGCAGAGCCCTAGCACCCCACTGGCCCTGGTTCTGTACCAGCTGCTAGATGGCTTTTCTCTTCTGGAGAAGAAGCTGAAGGAGTGTCAAGAAGCTGGGAGTGCCCTGCGGTCCCTGCCCCTTGTGGGAGACCTGCGCCAGAGGATGGACAAATTTGTCAAGAATCGAGGAGGCCAAGAGATTCAGGTGGGGGCCAGGCTGTAGGGCAAATTTATACCTAGCAAATGAGAGGCTAACAGTTCTGTCCTTGCTTCCCACAAATCTGTGATTCTTGTTTTACCCGTTATGAAAAGATAACAAAAACTGAACAGCTGCACTCCAAGTTTTAAGAACATTTTATGTGAGTTTAGCAGAACACAATTGTAATACCTGATTTTTAGAGGAAGAAACTGAGGCTTGGATAAGTTGTAACTTAGCCAAGATTAGCTGGCTCGTTCATGAGCAGCAGAGCCAAAGCTTGGATGCAATGATACATTAAAGACCAGTGACCTGCACATCATGGGGCATCCTCCCTGCAGTGTGGCCTGTCACCTGGGCACTAGGAGTAGCATACAGAAGTGTAGGACACAGCCCTACTCCCTCCCTGTAAAGCATGGAAGTGAGGTAGGAGCTGAGACCAAGAGCCCAGGACAGTTTATAAACAACTGAAGGCAGTGTACCCTGACTGATTGGGCCTAGAGGGAGGCTGAGGAGGAGGAGCAGTTAGTGAGCTTGGCTGTTGGGGACACACATGCAGCTGGCCAAGCCTGGGTGTCTCTGAGGAGCTAGGATTCATTGGCAGGAGTGCATGTTGATCTGGAAAGGAGCAGAAGGATCAGAGGAAGCATGGAAGTGGCTGGTACACCAGACACATCTCCTCTCTGGAAGAGAGAGATCA
Organism: Heterocephalus glaber; assembly: GCF_053883595.1. Classification (NCBI taxonomy): domain Eukaryota; kingdom Metazoa; phylum Chordata; class Mammalia; order Rodentia; family Bathyergidae; genus Heterocephalus; species Heterocephalus glaber. The sequence goes on along the minus strand of NW_028258320.1, from coordinate 48,220,834 downwards.
GCAGGCAACACAGCTGGTGGCCCAGTAGAATGCTAAGTTGTTATGCTTCAGAGAGAGCCACTCCTGGTCTCCTGCAAGGCCTGTCCAGCAGCCACTCCCTCTCACCAACCCTAGCCTTGTGTGTCTACCCCTTGAGGGGCTCTCCGTGTTGCTCTGATGGCATTAAGTGTGCATGGCTATGGCCATCAAGGCTGGAAACACTAAACTTGGCCCAGAAATTGCTGCTTAAATACCTGCTGAGGGAACAGAATATGGTGGCCTGCGTGCACAGAGCGCTGGCAGAGGGCCACTGCTGAAGCCTGCTTTGGCCATAGGAAAGCGTATTCCTCTGGATCCTGGTGCTCCTCTGCCCAACTTGGGTAAGGGTCCCTGGGACCTCACTGTGTAAACACGGTCCAGAAAGTAACTACCCATCCTCCTTACAGAGCACCTGGCTGGAGTTTAAAACCAAGGCCTTTTCCAGAACTGAACCAGGATCCGCCTGGGAGTAAGTAGTAGCCCCTGAGGACAAGGGAGTCCTTGGGAAAGGACAGACATTCACCAGAGACCAGAGATCCCTGCAGGCTCCAAGAGAAATGCTCAGGAAGGAGCCAATGCATAGGAGAGTCCTAGGGAAGCAGAGGACCAGCCTACAGGCTGCAGAGACAGAGCTGGAAATGGAGGGTGGGGTGTGAGGGCACTTGGCACCCAGATAACCCAGCTGCGGTTGCAGCGTTGATTGGGTGCTGCCTCCCGCAGGTCACTGCCTGCAATAACTAGCAAGATGTTGTGGCTGGCAGAGGTGTCCTAGAGCCGGGTGGCACGTTGGGGAGTGCTGGGAAGCTGCCTCCTGGCCCACTAAAGAGTATGTTGTGCTTGATGGGCATGGCCACACGGGTCAGGCACTGTGTCTTTCCTGCTGTGATTCGGTCACCTGGCGTCCAGGCTGCTCCAAGTGTGTGGAAAGCTGAAACGGCAGCTCTGCGCCATCTACCGGCTCAGCTTCCTGAGCACCGCACCCAGCAGGGGAGGCCCGCACCTGCCACAGGTTCTACAGGATCAAGCCCAAAGGCTCATGCGGTAAGTGTGGAGTGGGCCCTAGATGGAGCAGGAGCAAGAGAAGCAGGGGCCCCTCACAACTCCTGCATTTTGCTGTTCCTTTTGGCAGAGAAAGGCTACTGGACTGGAAGGACTTCCTGTTGGTGAAGAGCAGGAGGAACATCACCATGGTGTCATATCCTGATGCCTGGCTCAGCCTTATGTCCAGGACTCCAAGCTCTGGGGAAGGAAGGAAATGTTTTCCACCACCCCAATTTCCTTTCTATGAAGGAAAACAATTGGGAATAGTGTCCCATGTGCCTCATCTATAGGAACACTCTAACACCAAAGTTCTAAAAATTCTTCTTGTCCCAAAGTGAATTCCTAAAAGCTCTAAAGATCCTTCATGTCAGTGCTGTCCAGCCAACAAAATGGTAACAGGTTTTGGGGGGAGGGATGGGGTTCTAGAGATCTGATTGGTTCAGGAGGACCATGTCATCCTTGGATTGTGACAGTACCCTGTAGCGTGTAAAGGCTCTTGACATGGCCTGTAGCAAATATGTATCCCTGTTTAAAGAATCATTTCCGAGACTTACTTGACCCTAGTATTATGGAACACTAGTTTTTATTGAGTACTTATTTTCCAGGGAATTTCAAGCCACTTTTCCTATTCTAAAGGCTCTGAAGTATCAGCCATTGGTCTCCCAGGCCTTTGGTCTTCAGGAGGCAGGTGAGAGGGATGCCAGGAAGCTCTTCACCAGCCATTGTCCTTCCAGAGCAGTGCTCTCCATGGTCCGTGGCTCTCTAAGCACCTTAACTCAGGCCATTACCTACCTGGAAGACTTCCCAGGCTTGGTGCATTTCATCTATGTGGATCGCACAACGGGGCAGATGGTGGCTCCTTCCCTCAGCAACAATGAAAAGACTTCATCAGAGTTGGGCAAGGGGCCCCTGGCTGCCTTCGTCAAAGCCAAGGTAACTGTTCCTCTGGCCCTAGTTCTCTTAACTGCCCATGGGGTGGGATATGCTGAGGCCTGACCCCCACTCAGGAAGGATAGGTCCATTGTCCTCTGTACTCTGTCCTGTGGAACTTTTATTGTTCCAACCGTACCCCTTTCTGCACTCATCTGTCAGTGTCAGCATGCCCTGTTAGACCTGCTGCAGCTGTTTTCTGGACCTGAGGAGTGGGTACCCAGAGCTAGGTGGGCCTTTGGTCCATAGGGGGCAGCAACTCCAGCTGTGTACATATGTGCCTGGAATTAGCAGAATGCCATGGGCAGCCAGGTCAGGGGAGAAGATGGCCAACCCTAGCATGCTCAACAGTTAGTGGAATTAGCTGAAATGGAAAGAGCTGCAAGATTAATCAATTTGGGCATCAGAAGTTTGTTTGTTTGTTGTTTGTTGGTTTTGTGGTACCAGGGATGGAACCCAGGACCTCCAATAGGCTAAGCAAGTACTCTGCCACTGAGGTATACCCTAAGCCTCATCAGAATTTATAGCTAAGTGGTTTCTACTGAGGAAACATTGTCTGGGAATTCTTTTCTTCTCATAATTTAACTGACTTTATTTTTTTGTGCATAACTTATTTTTTTGTATGGGAAAAGGAAATTCTCCTTCCATTTTTTTTTGAAGTACTGGGAATTGCATCCAGGGCCTTTTCACTGAGCTACAGCCCCAGTCCATTTTATTTTATTATTTTATTTATTTTGGGGGGATAAAATCTCTCTAAGTCACTAAGTTACCCAGGCTGGGCCTGAAATTGGAACCTTCCTCAGACTCCCAGAGTGCTGGAATTCAGGCATGTACTGCCATATCTGGCTTCTACCACTTTCTGAAAAACTGTTTTTTGTCCAAATAAAGTCTATCCTAATGATTCAAATAAGCTGGGTAGCAGAAGGCTTGTGTTGAAACCCAGATCTGCCTCTCACTAGCTGTGTGTTTCAGGTTCCTTTTCAAAGGAAACAAGAACACTGTCTTACTGTACGGACACTGTATCATTGTAAAAGATTATGAGATGATGCATATAAAATATTTAGCATAATTGTATGGCATAAAATACAGATACAGTTTTTGTCACTGCTGACTTCAGCCTCATCCTTCCCTGTAGAGACAGTTGAGCTCCCTGACACATTGCTTTTTGTTGTTGTCTATGCAGTTTGTTGCATTTGAACTCACTCTGTCTTTGCAGCTGTGTTTGCCATATTTCCACATCACTCTCCTCATGCCAGTAAATCTTCCAATACATGATTTTTAGCAACTCTATAATAGTCCGTCATGTGACATAATTCATGTAACTATTTCCCTAGTGTTTGAACCTTTAGATTATCTCCCAGCTTTTGTTGTTATAATTCTTCAATACACATCTTTTATGCATACACCTGAGTTCTCATCTCTGATTATTTCTTCAACAGAAATTCCAAGAAATGGAATTACTAAGTCCATGGGAGGAGTGTTTTGGGGGTTATTAATGCATATTGTCAAGTTGCTTTCCTCTAAAATAAAGCCAATCTGTATATCTGTGTATAGATTTAATTAGTACATTGTGATCAGGTATGGAATGAATCTCATATTGACCTTCCTCTGGGGCTTTTAGTGAGAGTGCTCACAAGACCTTTTCCCAGACCTAATGTAAGGGGAGAACTGAGCAGTCAGACTGTCTTCCCTTGGGCATCTCTCACATAGCCTCGGTTACAGACCCTGCTTAGGTAGGACAGCATCACCAGGAGAGGGGAGCCTAAGGCAGATGATCCATTGGGTCCACTCTTTTCATCAGGGGTTTGTACTTGACCCACAGAGCAGAGGACATTGCCTAGCTCTGGGTGTCTGTATGTTCAGACACACTTCCCAGCTCCTGGTGTGGACCTGTGTGGACCTGTGTGTTACAGCCCAGCCCTTGGAGGAGGGGTGAAGTAGGGGCTATGCAGAGGGCCTTTCTGGGTGGCCACACCTTGATCTCCTATCATGTTCATTCACTGTCCTTGGCTGTTTTCTGTCTTGAAAGAGCGGTTTACTAGTTTGTGACTTGTATATATAGTACAGTTATATAAATTATTTTATCCCTACAACTGCTAGATGGGGACCCCATCCATCCCTGCATCCCTTCCAGGAGTATTTCAGCCCAGTGCTTTGCGTCCTTCCTTTCTTCCTTTAGGGGTAAGAGGGGCTGCCTGGTGTGCCATTCAGGGTGGCTGAACACTGTGCCTTTCCCCAGGTCTGGTCTCTGATCCGGCTGGCACGCAGGTACCTGCAAAAGGGCTGTACCACACTGCTGTCCCATGATGGAGACTTCTGCTGCTCCTACTTCCTGTGGTTTGAGAACGACATGGTGCGTGTGGTGGCTTTCTGGGCAGGATGGTCCTGAGCCACCCTTGAATTCCCTTTTTCTGCACTGTGTTCAGTCTGTCAGTCTTTCTTCTCTTGGCTCTAGTGTAACAACAGGGAAGCACAGTGGCTAGGATCCAGAACCTAGGTCATATTGTCACTCTGGCATCGAATTTTGTGGTCCCTCCACCCACTACCTGGCAGACTTGTGCCACTGTTCAGGCAGTATCCAAGTAAATGCAATGGATCCATGCCTACACTGAGATGGAGCCTCAGGCAGTGACTCAGTCAGTAGTGCTTCAATGTCATTGCCTTCCTGTATGAAGGTACTTTCCCAGCACCAAGCACACTGTAGGCCATGCCAGGGCTCAACCCAGTTCATTTCCCCTCAGGCCCACATTCCTCACCCACACCCACCCACCCCCCTTTTGTCTCAAGACCTTCTTTCCCTTCCACAGGGCTACAAACTCCAGATGATTGAGGTGCCTGTCCTCTCTGACGACTCAGTCCCCATTGGTGTGCTGGGAGGTGACTACTACAGGTGATGCCAACTCAGGATGTGGGGCCCTGTGTACCTTAGGTGTAGGTGATGAGGCCAGCCCCCCAGGGTTCAACTCCTCCAGGAATGTCCCATTCAGGATGGGGACCTCTCACAGGATGGGGACCCCTCACAGGCTGGCCTGGCATCCCATGGGACAGGAACCTCCTGGAGAGGACATCTGTGTCCTGCCTGTCCTACACTTGGCTCCGTCTTGGCACCATGGGGAAACATCTGTGTGGGCCCAGACCTTCCCCTGTTTCCCCTTAGCTAGATTGCTCAGCCATGTGAAGACTGAGCCCCAAGAGAGGAACTGTGGCTCAGAGCTAAGGCCAAAACGTTAGGTCATCAGGAACAGGAGACAGGTTTACCAGCCCAGGAGCTGGGGCCCAGTGAGAGTACCAAGAGATGAGCACTTGACTGGCTGCCCAGGAAATGCCCCTGGTGTGGGAAGAGTGCGAAGGCCTTGCTCCTGAGTTCTGTCCTCCCATTTCCCCCAGGAAGCTCCTGCGCTACTACAGCAAGAGTCACCCAGCTGAGGCTGTCAGGTGCTATGAGCTGCTGGCTTTGCACCTGTCCGTCATCCCCACTGACCTACTGGTGAAGCAGGCCAGCCAACTGGCCAGGCGCCTGAGTGAGGCCTCTCGTTTGCCCCTGCCCTAAGCCAGGCTGCACTGCCCAGTGTGCAGTAGGCCCATGTGCCTGTTCTCCAGCCACCCCGCTTACAGATGTTCTGAGCAAGAGCTTCCTCCCTCCTGTCCCCAGTAGCCTCCTGGGGATACACACAGGTCCCAGAGCAGCCCCAGGATTTCTCAGACCCTACCTGGACCACCTCCACATGGCATAACAAGCAGGCCCCCAAATCCTCCCCACCGGAGGGAAAGGGAGGTCACAGGCTTCCTCTTTACAACAGCTATGGCTGTGAGATGGCAGTGGCTCCTTTTTCAAAACTACTTCTGTCCCCAGGAGAGAGGGAGGAAGTCCTTGGAGCTCAGGCTGCTGTAGACCTACACCCCACCCCCCCACCCCACCCCACCACCGCTGCTGTTTTGCCTGAGGGGCTCTTTTTCCTACCCCAGATGAAAGGTGCTCCATTGGCTGGCTTGAATTCCAGCTCTGCTGCCTCCCCCTGCCACTTCTGTAGCTCTGGACATGCTATGCCCATTTCCCCATGTTTAAAATGTTAACACCTTCCTCTCAGGGTAGTTGGGAGGATTACTCAACATTGATATATACTCAATAAATGTTGGTTTTTGTCGGCATCCAAGCCTAAAGTGCCTATGCTTCTGGACCTTTTGTTGATGCTGACAAGCTCTTGCAGGTCCTGGACCCTCCAAGCCTGCTCACTTCCTCTGGGGCTGTGATTCGGAGCTCCAGACCCTCGCCCAGCAATTCAGATTCTCTTGGTCAGTGTGTACCCTGGATTGAGACAACTTCTGAGGGCTCTAGCCCCTCTCTTCTAACCAAGGATTCCTTCCCTGGGATGGGCACCAGGACAGAGTCTGTTAAGAGTGCTGGGACACAGGGGTATCCACTCCTCTTGGGCAAAGAGGTGGTGCTTGGCTTGTGAGAAGAGGTGCAGCAGAAATACACAGTCACTGCAGAAAGGACTGGATGCCCCAAGTTGTGCACGAGAGCCCAGCCTTCTGTGTCTGCCTTGGGCTGACACTTAGGCAAGGACTGGTCTTTCCTTTGCAGGGGTCAGGTTTGAAGAGAACAGAGGTGCTAAGAGCTAGAGTCCTTAGAAGGTGGCAGTGAGGAGCAGTGTCAATGGAGACGACAGATCAGTGTTCCTTTTTAATACCATGATTTTATAGGTGGCAATTAAAAATATTCAGTGTGGAAAACACAGAAGAGCACAAAGGAAAAATAATTTAGCCTATAAGCCCCCCACTGCTTGACACCTAATATTCTTAAAAATTAATGTCCCCTCTTAAATTTTAGTAGCCACAAGGTGTGAGTTATCTAGTTTAATGGAGTATCTTGACTTCTACACAGTCATCCCTGACTGTGCATTGGTGTTTGAGTCCAATACCTGCTGTGGATACCAAAATCTGCAGGTATTCGTCCCTTAAATAAAATGGTTGTCTCTTACACTTTTAAGTCATTTCCAGATTACTTATAATACCTAACACTGGGTAAATGCCGTGTAAACAGTTGCTATACTGTACTGCTTAGGGAATGACAAGGAAAAACATCTGTATGTATTGGGTGCAGACATTGTTTTTCAAATGTTTTTATCTTCAGTTGATTGAATTCACAGTGTGGAACCTGTGAATAAGCACAATCAACTGTATTACAAATAACCCTTGGTGAATAGTCTGAACTGAATTTTAGCAGAGATCCACACATGGTATGAACCTTCGCTGGTGTGAAGAAGGCCTGCGCTGAGAGTAGAGGGCTTCTCAGAAAGCCCATACTGAGAGCCATCTTTCCACATCTTCCAGTTCTGAGAGTCACTCTGCCTGCAGGGTCAGAGCTCAAGGGCCCTTTCTCATACAGGAGAACATCTGTGGAGGGGTGTTAGGAACAAAGGAGCTCCTGCTTCAACACCCAAGATGGTAAATCCTTAGCTGAGGATATTTACAGATGTGATCTTTAATCCTTGAGGATCCTTAGAAAATGTGGAAAGTGCCAAAAGACAGGCCTTCAATGAAATAAGGTGAACTCTGAGAACTGAAGACCGTGAACTTGACCCCAGTCTCTGGAAGACTATAGCAGCCCGCTGAGAATGAGGCAGGGGAGTAAGGGGCTCCCGGCCACAGACGAGGCCCTAGCCCTGATAATGCTAAAGGTGGCTGTGGTAGTTCTTCCGTCAGCGGCTGCCTGTGAGTATGAAGCTGCCACCACCTGCAGGAGGACAGGGAGCCAGGGTGGGATCTGACATGGCCATCCTTCTCCCGCTCTGCAGGATTGCCATGCAGTGTGTCCCAGAGAGTTTCCTTTCAATAAGCGAAAGAGGAGGGGCCCCTGGCTCCACCACTGGCCACCTGCCCTTACAACCATCCACAGAACGCTTGGCGCCCAGGAGCCCTAGTCAGCGTTGACCTTCCTCCCCGGCCTTCTGGAGGCACCCTCCTCCCTTGACCACAGCACACTGTGTGGCCCAAGGCCAAAAGCTGACAGCCGGCCTGCAGCTCCTCCCACTTCCTCTTCCAGCCCCTCCCTCTGCCTGGCCGGGGCACCGAGCGGACTGCTGGCACATTCCTAGAGGCAGACATGGCTGCTAGCTTCCGAGGTCTCAGTAGGGTTGTGGGGGTCTCTCCCCGCCTTGCTTGGAGACGAGTTCACTCAGAAGCTGGGGGACACGTGAAGGCCGAGTACGATGCGGTGGTGATAGGAGCAGGTAAAGCAGAGGAGCCACAGCCGAAGGCGGTCAGGCAGCCCTGCGCCGAGGCCTGGGGGGAGGGGTTGTTTACTGAGCCCCACTGCCTCCGCTCCTCTGGGCACAACTTGGCCAGAGGTTTAGCCGAGACGGGCAAGGACGGAAGGCTCTCTAGTCTGGGAGTCTGCAGTTCTGGGGCCAGCTCTGCCCTGGGCTTGCTGTGTGCCAGAGGGCAAATACTTGCCCTCTCTGCTCTTAAGTCTTGCCATCAAGAATGACAAGAGCTCAGGGGCTTCCCTGTGTCTCCTGCAAAATGAGAAAAATAAAGCTGACCAGAATCATAAAAATGTTAAGAAAATACGGAACTGAGTCCCAGAGACCCTCCAAGGGTAATGGCCTCTATTACCTTTCCCTCAGTCGTTTGGACCCTGCTGCTGTGGTCCTGCAGACCCCCCACACACACCCGTACCCCCCCTTAATGTACCCAAGTTTGCTGGGTGACTGGGTGAGACTACCCCCTCCCCCAGGCCTTCTACCCACATTTGGAGAGGGCACAGAATGCTGCTGAATGCTCTTCCCACAGCTTTAGAGTTAACCCTCTGGTTTGGCATCTTCATTCTCTTGTGTCTAAAAGCGGGAGCTGATAGTGTCTTCATTGAAATGAAGATGTGTAGTACACAGAGTTTTTTGTTTTTTCCTCAACATTGGGGATTCTACCACTGAGTTCTCTGCCACTGAATGCAGCACACAGTTTAACAAGTCAAATATATAACACTCTTAATTTAAATTCCAGGTAGCCACTTGAATCTTTTTTTCCCCTTGTGCTGGTGATTGAACCCAAGATCTTGTGTATGTTACCACTGCACTACATCCAGCCCTTTTTATTTTGTTTTGAAGCAGGGTCCTCAAGTGTGTGATCCTCCCACTTCAGCCTCTTGAATGGCTGTGATTACAGGCATGTACCATTGCACCAGGTTGCCAGTTGATTCTTAACAATGTTATCTTTCATTTTTGCCAAATTCAAGTGGCCAGCCTACCATTCATTGCCATTCACAAGTGGATGTAGCTCTGAAAGGAATGCTTGATCTTTTCATTTACTTTAAGAAATAGAGCAAAACTCTATTCCTTCTTCAGTGATAAGAATGACTTTGCTTAGTCAGAGAATATTTTCCTGGTGCTGGAAGAATATTTTCTCCATTTTTGTTGCTGTTTATTTCCAATGTAACAGCTACAGACTCGAGGCATGATTAAATTTAGCCTGCAGTCACTTTCTTAAGCCTAAGTAGATCTAGCCTTGATGTGTGCTGTGTGCTGACATGTATATTAAGTATTTCCACATGGACTTGGCCTTTCTCTACCAACTGAGGCAGCTGCATACGATCTGGGAGAGAGACGCAGTAGCACATCCCTCTGTATCCACCACTCAGGTGCATAGAGGCAGGTGTCCAACTACAAGAGCATGGGCCATAGGCAAATGTAGTAAAATAATTAAAAAGCAATGAGTTTTTGGTAGTTATTACCTTTATTTTTAATATCATTTATTTGATGGGAAGCTTATATAATTTATTTTTTACTGATGGCTGTGTTTGACAACTGATCGACAAACCCCTGGACAGTGGGAACAGCTCCAGCACACACTCAGTGGGCTCAAGAAGGGCAGCACCCAGGCCTCTGAGCCTCAGAGAAGCTTCCTGCTCCTTTCATTTAGTCACAGCCCAGTTGCTGGCTCCTAATTGGCAAAGTGGACTCTGGGGCACCAGCTGCCTTGGTGAGTGTACCCCAGCATGAGCGCTTTTCCTTCACATGCCTTTGTTAATTGCTGAACATACCTTGAAACCTGATTTAAAGGGATTCAGGCCTGAGTGAAGACAGAGTGGCATCTTATGAGGTAAGGGTTATATCTGAGTCCCTGAAGTCATCAGTACTTGGCAGCCTCTTCAAAAAGACCCTGATTTCACCATTTGACCAAATGTGCTCAAGAATGACCTGAGGAGCTTGTTAAAATGCAGATTTTCAGGCCTCGTAGCAGGCGATCAGGACTGTGTGTGCCATCAGCACACATACCCCCACCAGTGCTATGAGTGTGTCTGTTGCAGGCAGCTACGGAACCTGTGCCAGGGCAGCCCCTCTCAAGGTTCTGCTGACTGAGGAGCCAGGGCGGCAGCCTGGGGATGAGCCAAGCCTGCAGCCTAGGATCTCCCAAGGCCGCAGGAGAGCTCTACTGGAACTTGGGAAGATTCTGAGCTTTTGGACCCTTGCCATGTGAGATCTGTTTGTGCATCTCTGGGCTTACCCACCATGATTGAACTGGTTACCTGGGGTTCCATCACTAGGGGAGGAACAAGTGCCTATCAGAAGGGGTATCACAGGTTACATCCAGTTGCCTGGAAGATGTTAGTTTTCCAAGAGTGATAATCACACAAACTAAAAGACAAATAGCTACCATATTTATTGGAGGCCTGCTAAGGCCAGGTGCTTTGCAGATAGTGATTAATCCTCTTTCAACACGGCAAGGTTCTCAGTATCCTCTCTGTTTCAAATACATTAGGGAGCATGAGGCTCCTCACTGTTAAATGCCTCTCTGAGGGCCATACCAGGGTATGTGGCAGAGCCAGCATACAGACCGCCTACCTTGAACCTGTGGGATATATGGAAGGAAGAGTTTCTCAAACTGCAAGTTCATGTCATTCATGTGTCCCAACCAGCATATTTTTTTAACCTTTCTTAGAAAAAATTTCCAACACTTTTTAAAAAGAAATATAACCAAATAGATTGTCACATGCTTATCACATGGTGAAAGTTAATATTAGTTCATGAAACTTTGATTTCTGTGAAATATGTTTATTCATGTAGTATATGCCAGATCATGGTGTCAGGCACTTTTTTTTTTCTCTGTGGATCATATTCAAAAAGGTTTGAAAAACTCAGTTTCAGAGATTCCATTAATGAATGAGAAGTTGGCTGAGTGACCTCCAAAATTCTGGGAGTCTTTATGTGGGAAATTTAAAAATGACCCAGCCATTAAAAAAATTTCATCATGTGAGTCATTGATGCTCTCCTGCTTATGAATATTTGTCCGAGTAATAATTGAGCATTTCATTTGAGTCAGCATTGGTCTTTGCTCAGAAATCATGGCCATCTACGGACATTTAAAGACTCAGAGAGGCCATCTATCACCGAGGAGAAAAAGAACCAGTCCAGGGGCTGGCTGCCAACCACTGGGGCCTGATCTCTGCTGACAAGTGATTCTCCACTACCAGCTGCTTTTTCTCCTGAGTAGGGAAAGGAAGAGACCAGCTCAACCTAGGGCCTGTGTGCTCGGCATGGATCAGAGAGCAGGAATGAACAGGAAGCACACGCCAACCTGTTGGGGACCCTCCAGGAAAGGGGTGTAGGAACTGACCCTCACCTAACTTCCCAGGTGGTTTTGAGCTTGTCAGAGCTGGAGAGGCACTCACTATTCGTGGCTTGCTGTGGAACGTGGGACCCCCAAACCAGCCCAGCAGCAGCCCTTCTCATATTTTTAGAAAAAAACTATATGATAAAAAACTTTGTCCCATCAGCTAGCACCCTTAAGCACACCTTGAAGCTATATGTGTTGATTTCATTTTTTACTCTTCATGTCATTTTGGAACACTGTAGATTGGTGGAGACACCTCTACATGGGTAAAGCCCTCTTGGGCCCTTTTGGGCCCTTCATGAGCCACACTTGGGGAACAAACACAGGACAGCAGCTCCCACCTGAGCACCACTCACCTGGATGGCCCATGTACACCAGCCCTTTCCCACAATGTAACCTGTGATTCCCCCTCTGACAGCCACTTGTTCCTCCCCTAGTGATGGAAGCCCAGGCAATCGTGGATTTCTCCTTGCCCCTCACTTCAGTATGGAGCTACTGACCAAGCCAGAGGGCATCATTCTTTTCAAGCCAGCACAAGAACTGTAGTTTTCGGACTCCTCCTAAATTGGCTGTTCTCACATCCCAGTGCAGGTTGGAGAGAAGCACCAGTGCTTTTTCTGGACTGGGGCAGGGATGAGTGACCTCATCCCTGATACACCAAGGAATGTGTGTATCTGTCCACTGACCAGTGACATTCTCCCCCCCCTCCCTTCTCATTACAGGACACAATGGGCTGGTGGCTGTGAGTACTTCCCTTTTGGCCCCATGTCACTGGCCCTGGAGCCTGTGACTCCCAGCACGCTGAGCAACAGCATGAGGAAGCAGGCAGGGTTAAGGCCCAGGACAGCTGTCCATTCTCCCAGTACCCATCTACAGCCAGTCAGGGAGGGTGTCACAGTTCCCTCTCTTGGCCTATCCTAAGGCATGTGGTCCCCCCATGCCCTGTGGGCAGTCAGGGAGCATTGAGAAGTGTGCTGATGAAAAATGGGAAGACATACACATAACTGGCCCAGAGGAAGTGGATTAGAGCCTGAGGATCAGGACCGGGGGCTAGAAGGGACTCTGACTCCAGGTTAAGGACTGTCCTTGTCTAGAGGGACTGTGCTCCCCAGCAAGATTTAAGTGGTGTACCACCCAGAGCACATAGTTGCCCTGTGTCCAAAGTGTGCCCTGGCAAGGTGAGGAGCCCCACCTCACAGAGGGGCCGGGGACCCTATGCTAGCACAGCTGGCTTCTAGATCCCACACTAGCTGGGCCAGAATCACCCCCAAGCTGTGCTTCTCCCTGAGCCCATACACCTCAAAGAGGCCACAGAACAAATGTGGGCCATCATCTGAAAGCAGTGGCAGCTCTGGAATATCAAGATAGGGAAACTTGGAGAAACAGTGAGATGCCAAGGGACATTTGCTAACCCTTAATCCTTTGCCTGATGCATCGGTTTTATTTGAACATTCTACAATAATTTTAACTGGTTTTATTATTAATGTAAACATGGGTTTGTGTCCCAGCTCTACCACTTCTCTCTGTAAAGGTGATTCATATGGCCTTTCTGGGCCACAGTAAAATGGGAATAACGGCTCCCACCTTGCAGAGATGCTGTGAAGGTAACAGTGTGCAGCACAGACCTGGCATGTTAAGCTTGTCACAAGTGGTGGCTCTTATTGGATGTGTTCAGCCCAGGGAAGGCTAGTGTCCTCCAAGGGGCACCAGGATCACAGCTATGGTTATCCAAGTTGAGTTTCTTACTCATTGCAGCAAGGGAGAAACACACTGGGGAATCATGGGGCATCTCAGTTAGAAGCTGTCAGAAAGAACCTGGAACAGGATTTGAGCTTTGGTTGGATAATTTAGGGGAAGCCCTGAGAAGGTAGAAGTTTTCACCAGATTAGACACCGTCAGAAAGTAAGGATGGCCCTTTGACTGGGAGTCTCTGTAAATCTTGTCAAGGGAGCAGAGATTAGATGAGGACATCAGTAATTGGTGAAGAAATAGCAATTGTTCATTTTGACTGAGAGGGAGTGTTTGATATTTTGTGGATGGCACAGGACCTTGCTTTTGTTTGTGTTTAGACAAAACTGCAATGGGCTTGTTGCATCTCATTTTATCATGGTCTCAGAGTAACTTTGTTCGAGGTTGTCATTCTGTGAAACAGTTTATATCTAATAGATAGTGTGCTTATGTCTGCATGCCAGGCCGTTTTCCAAATGTCAGAGACTGTCCTTGTTTGTTCCCAGTGGATATGTTAAGGTTATAGATCCTGGGGTTTAGACTGTCTGGGCTCACTTCCCAACAGCTCCACTCATCAGCTCTGGGACCTGAAGCAAGCTGTTAACCTCAGTGAGCCTCAGTTTTCCCATGTATGAAATGAAGAGAACTATGGTGCTCATTTTACCTCTAGGATGGTAGAGTGGATTAAATGAGATGTAGCCACAGTGTCTAGCATATAGTGGTTGTGAAGTGAACTTTTAAAAAAGTTTGACTTGTAAACTTCACTTTCCTTGTTGTCACATTGGTTTTAGTAGTGGTGGGAAGGCTAGTACTATAGAGTAGGACTGTATGTCCAGGATTAGCTCAATTTATTGATTTTCCATTAAGTGTTGGAGAAAACTAACAGAAGCCCCTGCATCATTTCTTCCCTTGGAATAAAGTTCTGCTATAGCCACAGCTTCATTTATTGCATATATTATGCCAGGGACCATGTTAAGCCCCTGCTAGGGAGTAGCTCAGGTAATCTTTACAGCAGCCCGATGAAGTAGGTTAAGTTGGCACTATTTCCATTGGCCCCGTTTTTCCACAAGGAAACTGAGGTCAGTCAGATAAAGTACTGGAGCTGCCTCAGCTAAAAGAGAATGAGGAGTTGAACCTGGGGAGTCCGGTTCTGCATCCTAAAGTTCAACCTCACCATGCTGCTTCTTACTGTGCTTGCAGAAAGGAAAGAGGCTTGCTCCCACCTGGAAGAGAGGGACATCAGGCAGGGTGGGCAGGATGCAATGTAAGTTCCCAAGACAGCCAGGCTTCTAAGGAGGCCTTCAGCTGGGACACAGAGGGATCAGGAGCAGGCATGTCTGAAATTAGGAAACACCTTAACAGCACGAACCAAGGTGGGCAAGCTGGCTGGCCCTGCAGTGAGGACCCTGAGACCACTAGTCAGCCCTTGGGTCCCTGAGTTACAGAGAGATAAGGGGAAGACCCTGTGTGCCCCCAGGCAGCGTACCTGCAGAGACTTGGGGTGAACACAGCAGTCTTCGAGAGGCGTCATGTGATCGGGGGTGCTGCTGTCACTGAGGAAATCATCCCAGGTAAGCCCTGAGAGGTTGAGGGGGGCAGGAGGGTGACCACTAGTGATTATTCTTGTATTTGGTTTTAGGGTTTAAATTCTCTCGAGCATCCTACCTCCTCAGCCTGCTGAGGCCACAGATTTACACTGACCTGGAGCTAAAGGTAGAGCAATCCCTGTGATCTATGGTTGCCTGGAGGGCAGCAGTTCCATCTTTTCCCCCTGCCTCGAGTGAGGGCTGCCTGTCCTGTACCTGGGCAACTCCCCACACCCGAAGGCTCTCTCTTCCAGCCCAGGGCTTGCCTGTCCCACACAGTCTCCTGGTGTGTTTCACAGATCAATATTCTCTAGCCCACCAATGTATCAAAAAATGGGAAAATGGGGCCGGGGATTTAGCTCAGTAGTTCTGGCGCCAGCCTCACAAGCAGAAGGACCTGAGTTCGATCCCCGGTACCAAAAAAATTTAAAAAGGGACAATGTCACCAAAACATCAGCCCTCTTTTGAAAAGAGTTGTTTGTCAACATCAGGTGTTCATTTTATATGGAGGCACATGGCAGTGCCTTAGGCAGGCAGGGCCCCCCTAGCTTGGCCCTGTCCCTGTCATTTCCTAGTGTCTTACCTGACAGTAGTAGAATACCTCCCTTGAGCCTTGAGTACCAAATTTTGCAAAGCCCTATTTCTGCCTTCATTAAAACTTTAGGGCCTGTTACCATTCTTGGAAGCATGAGCAGAAGTGGGACCTGAACTTTCACCTCTTCCAGCTCTGCTCCACCTGCCTCTTGCCGGCTTTCTTAGCCTGCTAAACTTTGCTCATCAACTTGCCCCTCCCTGCCCCTCCCAAACCCCCCTCCCCCACCCCTTCCATCAACTTTACCACCACCCCACGAAGGGGCAGCCCTCTTCAAGCAGCTGCCAGCTGCTGTGTACTTTGACATTCAGTTTTACTGAATTTATTTATATTTATTCAGTTTTACTCTGAATTTGAAGTTTGAAATTACCATAATACTCAGCCATTGTTTGTAGCTCTTTGGCTGCTCAAATTGGTTCCTATAAAAAAGTTCTGTGAATTAGGTAATGACAGAAGGCCAAAGTAAGAAATTATGAGGCGGGGGCGGCGGGGGAGAAAGAATATACACTGGTACCAGAATTGAATACAATTTAGCCAGGGCCTAGGGTTTGGTCTGGGGTCTCTAACCCATAGCACACTATAGCTAAGGGCAATTTATAAGTGTACTGATTAACTGTGGTGTCAGATGTTGGGGGCCAGAGGCAACTTCTGTCCCCTTCCTTCCCTTACTGATCTTCCAGGTTTCCTTCTGTTCATGTTTTACTATAGGAACTCTCTCTAAGACAAGGCTCTCAAACCTGCAGATAGGTAAGAATGAGCTGGGGACTGGTAGGGAGTTGGACATTTCCAAATGTTCTTGCTCAGAAGCCTGATTTTATAGAAACAGTGGGGTGCAGGAACCAGCATTTTACAACATCCTCAGATCATTCTAAAACAGGAGGCCCCCAGAAACAACTGAGAACTCCACCCTTTAAATTTCCATATCACTGGTCTCTGATCTACCTTTCCCAAGGATTTCCACCTGGAATGACTGGGCATGCTGAATATTACACAGATAATCAGAGAATGGTTCCGGTTTTGTTTTTTAAAAACAAATCTCCAAATAAATGTCATGGAGGCCATAAGTGGATATTTAAACGCCCCTTCTTACTCCCTATGATTAAAACAGTTAAGAATAACAAAGGCACCATTTATAAGAGAAAGTCCTAGAATCAGTCAAAAAATAACTCATGTTCGATTAGTTATACTGGAAATAATTTCTGGGTCCCCTATAAGGAAGGTTTATTGATTTGTCTAGTCAATGTTTCTGAGCACCTGCTCTTCTGAGCACTGGGAGAGGCCCTTGGGATACACTGGTGAACTTGGAGATAGTAACAGAACTTCAGGCAGAGGTAAGTGGCAGAAAGAAAAGAAAGTAAGCAATATGATAGGGAAAGTCTGGAGGCCCCAGCCTACACTGGTGACCTAGAAATCCTTGAGGGAGTAATATGTGAACTGAAGTCACTGGCCAATGTGGTATAGCATCTGAGCAGAGTTCCACCCAGAGGGAAGTAGAAGTTGACAGGCTGAGGCAGGCATGAGCAGAAGGCAGGTCAATGTGACCAAAGCAGACCAGTGACAGGCAGAGGGGCAGCAGACATGGGGAGGGGCAAGGGCTAGCTCAAACTGGACTTTGCAAGCTATGTGAGGGCCCTACATTTTATCCATGTGTAGTAGGAAGCCAGCCAAGGTGTTTAATCAGGAAGTGGAGTATGAGATTCATGACTTTATACAAGATCAGTCCATCTGGATCATAATGAAGGCAGGAGGGGTTCACAAGTAGATCCATGAGACAGCTGCCACAGTGCTTCACATGATGGCAGCTTGAACCAAGACAGCAGATGTGGAAAGATGTGGACTGCTTGTGCAGTAGGGGCTGACAAGACTTAGCTCTGGTTGGAATGCCAAAGAGTGAGGAGGAGAGAGGAACTCAAGATGCTCCTGGGGTTTAACAGGTACAAAATACAGGATCCTCCAACTCGGAATCAGATTTCTCAGTCTTAACATTAGAAAGGACACAAAATTCTCCCACCCCAGCCTCATCCTGTGTTCAGGATATCCTCTACAAAATGCTCCATGCCTGGCCATCCTGTGCCTCTGGAGCATCTCTGATTTGGACAGTTCCAACTGTACTTGTTGGAAAGGGCTTATTGTGGTTTCTGTCATCCTAACACTTCTATTCACAGATCTCATTTCTGTCCCTTGGGGTGACACCTGTCTTCAGCATAGCCTTCACCCCTCTAGTCAGCAGAATGCTTGCTGGTACCCTGAATCTCAATGTGGGAATACAATAGTGAGCAAAATAGACAGTGCCCTGACCTCATAGACCTTCTCTTCTACTTCGGAAGATGAAGAAACATGATGTATAGTTAGCCATGTGATGACAAGGGCTTTGGAAAATAATACAGAGTGAAGGGACAGTAAGTGCTGGTGTAGTCAGGGAAGGCATTGCTGATAAAGGACAGTTGAGCAGAGACCTCAAAGAAGTGAGGGCCCAGGTCACAGATATAGGGAAGGAAGTCTCTAGACGTCAGCCATAATAAGGTTCACTTAGGTTAGTAGTATGGATCTCTTGTTGTGTCTGTGCCTCCATAGAGAAATAAATGTGCTCTTGTAAAGTCCTGTGTGCAGGGCAAATATCTGTAAATTAAATCATATTTTAAATACTTCAAGGGAACTTCTATTTAAAGTGACCCTAGAATAAGTGAGTCTTCAAAGTAAATAAAATTTTTGATGTAAATAATATATCTACATTATATGTATGGATTTTCACATAACCATTGCTTTATGTGTCTCTCTAAATTTTAATTATTTATGTCTGAAGTGGGGCAGTTATAGATTAGTTCTGAGACCCAGGGGCTGGGAGTCACAGCAGTGTGATTTTGAAACTTAGGTCCACCTCCTATAGTGATCTGGGACAAGTTATTTAACTTCTCTGAATTTCTATTGTCGTATTTGTACAAAGAGGATAATAGTACTTACAGAGATATTGTGAGATAGTAATTATAAACCCTAGTACTGTCCCTGGCACAAGAAAGGCATAGTATGGCATGGTGTGGTATGGTCTATCCTTTAGTGCCTTGGTGAGAGGACTTTTTATAAATTTATATTTAAAAAAGGAAAACCGGGACCCCATACCTTCAGAACCTGCATACAGCTACCCAGGTGGTCACACAAACACAATTGGAGAAAGGTAAATAGCAGACACCATAAATCCCTAAAATGTTGCCTGTACTCTTTGTGTCCTGCAGAAACATGGGCTGAGGCTTCATCTGCGAAATCCCCATTCCTTCACCCCCATGCTGGAAGAGGGCACAGGGAGCAAGGTGCCTAGGTCCCTTCTGCTGGGCACAGACATGGCAGAAAACCAGAAGCAGATTGCCCAGTTCTCACAGAAAGATGCCCAGGTAGGAAAAGTGACCAGAGACTGAGCTCCTCCTCACTCACCAGCCTGGATAAGGTTCTTGAAAGGAAAGGACTGATTGGACTTGTCCTAGAACACAGTGCCCAAAGGCTGTGGGAGCTTGGACAGGCCATCCTTTCTTCCCTGGAAGAAAGCTTTGGCTCTCAGCACTGTGAAGAGAAGGGATGGAGAGCAGTGATTAAAGCCCTCAAACCTGTGTATGTTCAGTATGAAGCCACTGTCAAATGGCCTCCGCATGCTGAATTTCAAAAGGGAATCCACTGGTATGTACATTTACTATGTGTGCCCTAGATTCCCTCCTGCTTTCAGACAGAATCCCAAATGATTATCTACATGAAAGCCACAAAGGAAGATGAAGGGCAGATAAGAGACAATTAAGGATAAAATGACCTGGATGAGGAACTTAAGAAAATATTCATTCAATTTGGCATCAATCCCCTGGCACCCAAGACAATAAAGTGTGCGTGATGGTGTGCAGATCTGTGAGAGAAAACACACACTGGACAGTTAGTACGCTGTTTTCTTGGGTGGCAATCTAGGAATTGACTGGGTAACTGTCCAGATGAGTCACTGGACAATATAATGGGCCTGAAATGATGAGTTCTGGGGCTAGGGAAAGAGTCTTTGAATGGCCATTTGTATACCAAGCCTAATACAAATTGCATTAAATCAGATCTCAGTGGAGACATATTTATAAGAAGAACCTAGGTTAGTATAATCCAGGCACATTGCTTTTTGTTGTCTTTTTTTTTTTTGGTAGCAGGGATGTGCAAGGCAAGCATGGTGCCACTGAGCTAAATTCCTGACCCCACTTTTTGTTGTCTTAACCAAACTTTTGATAAAACCTAGAGAACCACAGACGTACGGTACATACCTCTTCAACCAGAGGCTTCTAAACCAGGCTGAAGTTTCTAAAACTGCTTTTTCCAAGTCCTTCTCATGTGACTGTTTTGTGCAATGGCCTGGGAACCAGGCCCTCCACCTTCTCCAAAACCCTGCCTATCTCAAATGCCTTAGGCAGGAGTCCGCACAGCACTACCTGTGGCCCTGCCTGTTAGTAACCACATAAGCAGGAGGCCAGGGCTCATTTCCCATCATGGAATACAAGGAGACCCAGTTTGGGTTATGTCTTTGGAAGTTGTTATTTTTTCTGTCTATTTATCTATCTATCTATTTATTTATTTATTTATTTATTTATTTATTTATTTTCCTGATACCAGGAACCAAACTCAGGACCTTGTGCTTTCAAGGCAAGCGCAGTGCCACTGAGCTACATCCCCGGCCCAGCAAGTTGTTATTTTAAAGGCTTGCTCTGGAGAAAACTATTTTTTTTCCCTTAAATTCTTTTATTGGTACATTTTAGGTAAACTGTACATTTACATTTATCATTGGGTGCTTGTACCTGTACATGATGTGTCTTGGTTCTTATTTTTTTCCCCATTACCTGTGTGCCCTTCACCCCCTCCACCCTTCCCTATTTACATAGACTTTGATTCCATTTTTTTCTTT
Source organism: Heterocephalus glaber (assembly GCF_053883595.1). NCBI lineage: Eukaryota > Metazoa > Chordata > Mammalia > Rodentia > Bathyergidae > Heterocephalus > Heterocephalus glaber. The sequence continues at coordinate 48,200,415 of NW_028258320.1, read as the reverse complement.
TCTCATGATTTTTCCTTTCCCCTTCCCCTCCCCCCCACCCACCCCTTTGGACCTTTTCTTCCTATTTCAAATTATCAATTATTCATTTTAATCATTTTAATTCTTATTTACACTTTCAGTTTCTCATACTAGAGAAACTATTCGATATTTACACATGTGTGTCGTATTTATTTCATTTATGAGTATGGCCTCATTATGCATCCATTTAGCTATACACGTCTCTAGTTTCTTGTTTTTTATGGCTGAGTAGTACTCCACTTTATTAAAAAAAAAGCCCACATGTTCTTCATCCAGTTTCCAGTTGATGGGCACTTGGGCTGTTTCCAATCTTTAGCTCTTACAAACTGTGCCGCTATGAACATGGGTGCACATATATCACTGTGGTATGATTCTTTTAGTTCTTTGGGGAAGATCCCCAGCAGGGGAATAGCTGGGTCAAATGGGACCTCTAGCCCTAGTTCTTTGAGGTTTCTCCATACTGACTTCCACAGTGGTTGCACCAGTCTGCACTCCCACCAGCTATGGAGAAGTGTTCCTTTCTCCCCACACCCCACCAGCATTTGTTGTTGGTTGATTTCTTGATAGCAGCCATTCTTTGTGGGGTGAGGTGGAATCTCAGTGTTGTTTTCATCTGCATTTCTCAAATGACCACTGATGTTGGACGTTTTTTCGTATATTTATTTGCTGCTTTTACTTCTTTGTCTGAGAAATGTCTGTTCATTTCAGATGCCCGTTTTTGAATTGGGTCTTTGAATTTGGGAGGTCTGATTTTTTTCAGTTCTTTATATATTCTAGATAGTAATCCTTTGTCTAAGGTACAGCTGCTAAAATTTTTTTCCCACATTGTAGGTTGTCTCTTAGCTCTGTTGGTGATTTCTTTTGCAGTGCAGAAGCTTTTTAATGAGATCCCAGTTGTTGATTCTTTGTGCTAGTTCCCATGCTACTGAGGTTTTATACATAAAGTCTTTTCCTATGCCAATGTCTTCAAGAGTTCTACCTAACTTATCTTCCAGCAAGTTTAGTGTTTCTGTCTTAATATTTAGATCTTTAATCCACTTCGATCTTAGTTTAGTGCATGGTGATAGGTATGTGTCTAGTTTTAATCTTTGGCAGGTAGCAATCCAGTTTTTCCAACACCATTTATTAAATAGGCTATCTTTCCTCCAATGAGGGTGGTTAGATTCTTTGTCAAAGATGAGGTTGCTGAGTATGTCTGGAGTTGTTTCTGCATCTTCTACTCTATTCCACTGATCCTTGGGTCTGTTGCTTTGCCAGTACCATGCTGTTTTTATCACAGTGACTTTGTAGTATAGTTTCAAGTGGGGGATTGTGATACCCCCTGCCATGTCTCTGTTGCCTAGAATTGCTTTTGCTATTCTAGGTCTCTTCTGGTTCCAAATAAATTGATGGATAGTTTTCTCTAGTTCTGTGTAGTATATTGTTGGAATTTCAATTGGCATTGCATTAAATCTATATAGTAGTTTTGGAAATATGGCCATTTTCACTATATTGGTTCTTCCTACCCAGGAACAAGGTATGTCTTTCCATTTTCTTATGTCCTCCTCAATCTCCTTTTTTTAGAGTGCTATAGTTTTCAGTGTAGAGGTCTTTTGTTTCCTTCGTTAGACTGATTCCTAGACATTTCATTATTTTGGATGCTACTGTAAAAGGGATTGTTTCCCTAATTTCTCTCTCAGTGAATCTGCTATTTGTGTACAAGAAGGTTATTGTTTTTTGAGTGTTGACCTTATATCCAGGTACTCTACTGAATCTGTCAATTAAGTCTAGAAGTCTTTTGGTAGAGTTTTTTAGGTCTTCTATGTACAGTATCATATCATCAGCAAATAATGACAGTTTAACTTCTTCCTTTCCTATCTTTATTCCTTTTATTTCTTTCTTTTTTCTAATTGCTGTGGCTAATGTTTCCAGAACTATATTGAACAGGAGTGGTGATAGTGGGCATCCTTGTCTTGTTCCTGATTTTAGCATGAAAGTTTTCAGCTTTTGACCATTTAGTATGATGTTGGCTGTTGGTTTTTCATAGATAGCCTTGACCAGGTTGAAATAAAGACCTTCTATTCCAATTTTCTGTAGGGTTTTTTATCATGAATGGGTGTTGGATTTTGTCAAATGCCTTTTCTGCATCTATTGAGATGATCATATGGTTTTTGTCCTTGACTCTGTTAATTTAGTGTATTACATTTATTGATTTACGAATGTTGAACCATCCTTGCATCACAGGGATAAATCCAACTTGGTCAGGGCTTATGATCTTCTTGATGACCCTCTGTATTCTGTTTGCCAGTATCTTGTTGAGGAGTTTTGCATCTATGTTCATTAGGGAGATTGGCCTGTAGTTCTCTTTTTTGGTTAGGTCTTTCCCTGGTTTTGGAATCAAAGTAACACTTGCTTCCAGGAAAGAATTTGGAAGCCTTGCTTCCCTTTCAATTTCCTTGATGAGTTTAAAGAGTAATGGTGATAGTTCTTCTTTAAATGTCTTGTAGAATTCAGCAGTGAAGCCATCAGGACCTGGGCTTTCCTTTGTTGGTAAATTTTTTATTACATTTTCACTTCTGCAACTCAAGACAGTGGCCTTTATGTCCCCCTGTGCCTTTGTAGTGTGGAACCAGGTAGCTACACAGCCAAGAGGCCAGAGGTAGGGGGCGGGGGCGGGGGCGGGGCTTCTGTTGTTGCAGGTGCCCCCCCCACCCCGTGCAGCTCCACAGGTGGGTGGTGGGCGTACCCAGGGGGTCCTCACTGGCTCCTGATCACAAGTGGGCATTGCCTGCTGCCAGAGCTGGGCTCAGTCAGCCCAGGGTGCTCTGCCCACGTGGCCCTGCCCAGGCGGCTCCCTGGATGGCTGAGAAAACTATTTAGCTTCATTCTTATCAAGATTTCTCAAATTTCCTTCAACACAGAACTTTTTTTTATGTAACTTACTATAATTCCATGGGTGCATTCATGGATATAGCTGAGCCCACATTAAAAGCATTAGGGTGCGCATCAGGAGGGCCTTCAATGGCATGGGCACCCATTCCTGCCCCTGTCACTGGTCTAGTGGAGGGTGGATGGGCATCAGAAAGGATGCTAAGGAAAATGGGTTCTCCTGTTGGGGCTTATGGGGTGAGGGGATACAGACTTCTGTTGCTGGGTGTGAGGAGGTGATACATCAGACTGATAGATGAGGAAAGAACATCAGCACCCTGGGGTTTGTGGGACAGGTCTAACTTCTACCAGTCACATATGGAAAGATAGAAGGACAGAGAGAAAAACTTCTAATGTTCTTATCACAGCACCCTCACCCTCATATACTTGCCAGTTTTCTATGGCTGCATTGGCCTACACAAACCCTTTTCTCTGGTAGCTTTCATATTCCCGAGGTCTCTGTGGCCTCTCCCATGCTTTCTTCCTGGTGCTGATGTCAACACAGACTTGGATGTAGGAGGACTCAGCAGGACCACACCAAGCTACACAGAAAATGAAGCCTAAGGAACTATCAGGGCTCTACTGTGGAGTGTGGTGGCCATGTAGGAGTGGCAAGGAGGGCAGAACATGGAGATACTGTCCTTGTGGGATTTTGAAGTGTGAAGCCTTGATCTAGAGCTCTGTTCTAGGCCTTTCCCAGATATGAAGAGTACATGAGCCGCTTGGTACTGGCCATTGACCCTCTGCTGGATGTAGCCCCTGTGGACATGGCGGCCTTCCAGCATGACTCTCTGTTGCAGAGGCTGAAGGCCCTGTCCACCCTCAAGCCCCTGCTGAAGGCAGGTGAGTCCATCAGAGCATGAGGAGAGGCTTTCATGGGTGGGGTGGGAGAACCCGTTTTCTTGATTCCTGGATTTTAACTTGAACCTCCAAGACAGCTGCCACTCATAACCAGTTAGTAGACTATGTCCACTGAGTCCACCTGGAACCAGCACTGAGGTCTCAGGCTGGTGTGGCTGAAATCAAGCCTGAACAAAGGCTGTGTCCATATCAAAGAAATGGACTCCTCCCAGGGAGTGCACCATACAGAGTTCAAAGTAAGGGAATAAGGTAAAAGTTAAAAATTTTCCAAAAATAATACTAACAGTTAAATGTAATCAAGTGCCTATGAACTTGCAAATGCTTTACATGTGTCATTTAATCCTCACAATAGTCCTTGTGAAGTATGACTCCCATTTTACAGATAAAGAAACAAGTTCAAAGACATTAAAAGGAGGTCCTAGGCATGCATCTGGAAAGATGGGGTTGTGGCTTGCATCCACCAATGCTCCCCTAGCTCCCATACCCCAGTTCTCTTGTCCTGTAGGCCCAGATCAAAGTGTTTCCTCACAGCCTGTCTTCATTCCTGTTTTGTGGGTTTTGTTTTCTAGGCTGCATCCTGGGGGCCCAGCTTCCCCAGTACTACCAGGTCTTCACAGCTCCCATTACTAAGGTCAGTGCTTCCCAGCCTCAGGCCTGAGCTGTGACCGGGCACCTATCCTGCTAGCCAGGTCCCTAAGCCCTTCTCTTTGTGACTTTGCTGTCCAGGTGCTGGATCAGTGGTTTGAGTCTGAGCCTCTAAAGGCCACTCTAGCAACAGATGCTGTGATTGGAGCCATGACAAGTCCCCACACTCCGGGGAGTGGGTGAGTGAGGGCACTGAGGGCCAGCAGGAGTGGAGCACATTCCCCAGAGAGAACAAGGGCAGGAGCAGCAGCAGCGACTGTCATTGAGCTCACTCAGTGAGCCAGGCACTGCACTTGAATACATTTGCAGGGAGAATGAGAAGAAAAAGGACCTGAGCTCATTTAAAGGCTCATGAAAAGGGCTGGCTGGGGGCAAGAAGAGGCTGAAGATACTAGACAAAAAGCAATATTTGGACCTAAAACGGGTGGAATCCCATTTCCAGCACCTGGTTTTGTGCTTTATCCTTAGGTATGTTCTGCTGCATCATGTGATGGGAGGCCTGGAGGGAATAAGGGGTGCCTGGGGCTATGTCCAGGGTGGCATGGGTGCCCTCTCTGATGCCATTGCAAGCTCAGCCACTGTGCATGGTGCAAGTATTTTCACTGAAAAGGTGAGTGCCTGCCCCTCCCCCAATTATAGGCAAGGCTACAGAACAGTGGACTTTGGGAGGTCCCTTGTTTTCCTGATGTAAATGGTAGGGCTTAAAATCCAGGCATTAGTAGGGTCATGTACCCTGTAGTGGCTGAGCAGTGGTCAAAGAAATCAGTTTTTCAGACCATCTCCTCTGAAGTCACCAGTCACTAAGCCACGTTTGGGCTAAGGCTTCCCCTCCAGAAGCTACCAAGCTGGGAGGACTAGATTGGGAGGAGGAACCCTGAGTGCCCAGGAGCAGCACAAACAGTGGAAATCCAACCAGATTTAATCTGAGTTTCCTTCCTGGGGCTTCTGGGGCCTCTTGCTGGTGGGCTCCAGACAGTGGCTAAGGTACAAGTCAACAGTGAAGGCCGAGTTCAAGGAGTTGTACTACAGGATGGCCTGGAGGTCAGGAGCAAAGTGGTGCTGTCCAGTGCATCGCCTCAGGTCACCTTCCTGAAGTTGACGCCACAGGTGAGGCGAGAGTGGAGGTAAGATGTCTGCCAGAGGGGCTGGAACACAGGGCCACCAAGGGGACCGGGACTGTGCAAGTATGGGAGATAAGAGTGCTAAGTCTCCTTCTTTGGGAAAGTGGGCAAGTAATGGGCAGGTAAGAAAAAGGTGAAGCTGCATAGGTAAGGAGGAAGGTCAAGAGCGGTAATGTGACCCAGGCCATGCAGCTGGCAGTTACTTGCTGAGCCAGCCCTAGAACCCATATCTGACCTTCTATCTACAGTTATTTCTACAACTTTCCTGCTATCTTGATTTCTATTCTCTCATCAACTTTAATTCCACTGTCTGTGTCAAAGGTCTGTCATCATATTGATGTTGCAAAACAGCCAAACAAAGTTGCGGGGGCAGATAGTAGAAAGAAATAGTAGCTTGCAGACACGGAGAATTCGGTGGATCTTGGCTGAATTGCAGTGATCAAGTCTTGCTCATGTACCTGCGGTCTGCCGACCAGCTCTGCTGTACTTATTCACGTGACTGGGAATCAGCTGGCTGTGGCTAGTTCAGAACAGTTTCTGGTAGAATGACCAAGGTGATTTGACTCTTCCCCACGTGTCTCTGAGCCTTCTAGCACAGTAGTCCAGGCATGTTCTCAGGGCCTGGCAGAGGGCAAAAGCCAACAAGTTCAGTCACGAAAAAATCATATTGTTTGCTCTATTTGCATCTTACTTTCTAACATTGGCCAAAGCGAGTTTCACAGCCAAGCCCATAGAGTGGAAGGATACTCCAAAGTTATATGGACAAAGGGCATTCACATAGAGAGGGCTGAGAATTTGGGGCAATTATTGCAATTGACCACACTTTCTCTGTCCCTAGAAGATCAGATAATGTATATGTGAGCACAGAATCACCAGTCATTCTGAGGACTGTTAGACACAACACCACTCTTTTACCACTAAAAAAATTTAATAAACATCAGTTCAATGAGTCTTGTGAAGTTAAACCAATTCTGAAATACCAAGACCTCCAGAGCTTATAGACTAGAAGAGAAAAGTGGCAGGGTGGGAGTTGCTGACAGTGCTCAGAGGATGAAGGGGTAAGGCTGAGTGGGACGGCCTGGGATGGCTTCTCGGAGGAGGAGGTGGCTTGGCTAAGCTCTGGTGAATGAAGAGGATTTCCAGAGACAGTTTGAGGGACTCGCCTGGGCAAAGGAAGGAGGTAGCTTCCCTTGGGGCCTTGGCTATAGCCTTTCACAGAGTCTTCTCCCTGTAGGAGTGGCTTCCGGAGGCATTCATAGAGAGAATCTCCCAGCTGAACACCCAGTCTCCTGTTACCAAGATCAATGGTAAGAACACCCGATGGCAGAACTGAGTCTTCTGGCACTCTCTGAGTGGGAAATGCTCATGTCTGAGAAAGCCCACCCACACTGTCTCCATCCCCTGACCTCCAGCCTACCCCCAGTTTGAAGGGGAACCACTTCTTTACACTCTCAGGCTTCCAGTCCACCTGTGGGTGAGCCGGGTGATGATTACAGAGTGAGGGCCCTGCACAGCCAGGGATCTGACCCTCTTCTTTGGTTCTTCAGTGGCTGTGGATAGGCTGCCCAACTTTCTGGCAGCCCCTAATGCTCCCAGAGGCCAGCCGCTTCCCCATCACCAGTGCTCTATCCACTTGAACTGTGAAAACACCCTTCTCCTCCATCAGGCCTTTGAAGATGCCAAGGGCGGCCTGCCTTCCCACAGGTAGGTTGGCTCGAGTTTGGCGTCCCCTGGATGTTCTGGCAGGGGCCAGGGGTGACAAGTGGCTGTCCAGACACAGCAGAAACTGGTCTTTCAGCCTGGCATTGAACCTTTGTGGTGACCTAGGACCTGCCTCATTCCATATCTAAGATCTAAAAACAGGAAGTGCATCCCAGTTGAGAAATCTGTGGACAAGACAGGTGGGTGTGAAGAGCAGAACATGTCAAGGATTGTTACAAGTTAGCAGAAGAACAACAAGTTAGCAGGACAGTGCTGGTGTTGGGAAGAAGAGAAGGTGCTTTCTGGAAGAGAAATGAGGTTCTCTGATTCAGAAACCTATGGGGCACACACTGAGCCCCTAGTTGGCACCTTCCCTTATGCCAGATAAGCTGCCTTCATGCAAAGCTTCTAAAAGCATTCTTATGTCTTGCTCCAGCTGTATCTCTATCTTCTAGGCAGACAAGGACACTATGAGCCCCACAACTTTCCATCCTGTCCGTCAGCCAACAGATAGAAAACCTCCTCATACAAGGCTCTGTACTGGGTGTAAGTCAGAGGCCCTCGGGGCCAGGCAGAGGCACAAAGGAGGAAAAAAAAAGCTTGTGATCTGTCAGACACAAACATTTGTATCTTACGGTAAAGACGATGTGGACCTAGAGAGAAAAGTGCAGGGCAAAGTGTTTTATCCATATGTAAATGTTTGGGGGCCCCTGCTCTGTGCCAAGCAAAGACAGCAGGCCTGTGCCTCAGTTGCTGACCTTCCACTGAGAGAAGGTAGGATGATCCACAGAATGTATCAGTGATAAGCACCATGAAGAAAATCAGGGAAGAAGGAGAGGGTTTACTGGTTAGGAGGCCAGGAGAGGCCTCTCTGGTAATGGGACATTTGAGCAGAGAACTGAAGGAAGGGAGAATACAGGTCTTGATGGTGTTGGAGGAAGAACATCCAGACAGAAGGAAGATCGGGTGCAAAAGCCCTGGGGTGGGATTGTGTGGTGACGTTGAAGGCAGAGGGATGAGGAGAGAGTGGCTGGAGAGAAAGTACCTGAGAGTTGAGGGCCTGCAAACCAGGACAGCCAGATCCTATCAGGTCTGGTGGACTCCTCTTGACTTTTACTCCAGGAAAGTTTCCACAGATCTTGACTTATCCTTTAGAAAGACCACCCTGGCTGCTGTATAAACAAAAAGGAAGGGCATTTGTTGCAATTGGTTACTAAAGCAAAATCCAAGGGAGAAAGAGGACAGTGGCTTGGACCGGAGAGTGGGTGGGCAGTGGAAGCAAGGAGAAGTAGCCAGGTCTGGGTGTAGTTTGAAGGTAAAGCCAATGAGATGATGAGATTTGCTGTTGGAGAGGAACTAGACGGTGAATGGAAAATAACCACTGTGGCCTGACAGTGACAAGTGGCCCAGCACCAGTGTTGCCCCAGGGATGTTACTGTGTCAAGTCTCCTCTCAGTGGCTCCCCAGCCCTCCCCTTGGGCCAGCCCTTCTCCCTCCTGCTTCCCTACAGGCCTATGATTGAGCTCTGCATCCCTTCCTCGCTGGACCCCACACTGGCTCCTCCCGGGTGCCACGTCATCTCCCTCTTCACCCAGTACACGCCCTACACTCTGGCGGGAGGCAAGATCTGGGATGAGCAGGAGAGAAATGCTTACACAGACAAAGGTAAAGGGGGCCACACAGCTGCCATGTGACCTACGGGGAAGTTCCCCTCCTGACTGCCTCGTTTAGGATGAATAAATACCCACATGTGCTGTCCTGAGGGGAGAAGAGTGCTGGAGGGAACTTCCTATCAAAGGATGAACTTCTGGTGGGGCCAGGCACTGGACTAAGCCAAAAGAACAAGTTGTTCTTAAGTTGCTCACAGTTTGGTTGGGGAGACCAACCAACTAGTTATTGCAGTACTAGTTATTTTACTGAACCAAAGGAGGAAGTCAATGAGAAGGAAGGCTTTCAAAGGAAGGGACATTTGATCTGGGTTTTAAAGAATGAATAGGAGTTGGCCAGAGAGTGAAGGGCATTTCAAGCAAAAAGAAGCAGCTTAAGCAAAGCAAAGCAATGAGATGAAAAATATTTTGCATCTTCCAGAAGAGGCAAACAGCTTTGTGTTTAGGCTTCTGGTAAGGAGATAGGAAAAGATGGGGCGTGTGCTAGTCTAAGACCCTTTGTCTTTGTGCACTATTTTTGTTTGTTTTTTACTTATTGAGGTATAATGTACCTTTTAAAAACGCTTTCAAGCAAGTAGTTTAATGAATTTTAGTAAATTCACCTAGTTGTACAAGCATAACACCTACTCCTCTTTTTCCCAATACCATCTGGTCCCCTGCCGTTGGGCACACAGTATTCGAATGCATCGAGGCCTATGCCCCTGGCTTCAAGGGCTCTGTGGTGGGCAGAGACATCCTCACCCCACCAGATTTGGAGAGAGTCTTTGGGCTCCCTGGAGGGGTGAGTATGAGCCTGAGCTCTTCTGTCGCTCTTCCCCGCACCCCACTTCCTGGCTCTGCCCTCTCAGCTCTACCTGGCCCTCAGTGGGAAGGGAGAATGGTGGCAGAGACCATGGTGGAGAGGGGACAGAGTGGTGATCAGAGATGAGGAACAGGAGGCTTGGGGACATAGGGATACAGGCACCACAGGAGATGGTCCCCGGGACTGTGGCCCCTCTGCCTCAGCACCCACAGCAGCCTCTCCCATGTGACTTTCATCAGAAGGTGCCCTTCTTGAGAAGGCCCTTGCACTGCTCTTCCATCCTAAGATTGAGTCTGTGGATGCTCCTATAACTAGAAGTGATTCATATGGAGCCAAAAGAGACCCAGAAGAGCAAAAGCAATTTTGGTTTTTCAAACCAAATAAAGGATACAGAAACTTCCCCAGACACAATCGTATATTTGATCTTTGACAATAGGGCCAAAAGCACGTGTTGGAAGAAGGGTAGCCTATGCGACAAGTGATGCTGGAACAGCTGATTATCTGTGTGCAGAAGATCGAAACTGGACCCTTCTCTCTCCCCGTATACAAAAGTGGCGTCAAAATGGATCAAATATCTAGACATTAAAAAGACACATTAAACCTACTAGAAAATAAAATAGGTAAAACACTTAAAGACATATTTGTAGGGAAGGATTTTCTAAACAGAACTTCAGTTGCACAAGAAATAACAGTGAGAATCAGCAAATGGGTTTATATCAGACTAAAAAGCTTCTGTACAGCAAGGGAGTCAATCTTTAGAGTGAAAAGACAACCTACAGAGTGTGCAAAAATTTTTCCCAGCTACTCCTCAGACAGAGTACTAATATCTAGAATATACAAAGAACACAAAAACTTAAACCACTTCAAGATTCAGTCAAGAAATGGGCAAGAGAAATGAACAGACACTTCACAGTGGAAGAAATGCAAATGGTCAACAAATGTATAAGAAAAACTCAACATCTCTGGCTATTAGAGAAATGCAAATTAATACAATGCTAAAATTTCATCTTACTCCAGAAAGAACAGTAATCATTAAGAAATTAAACAATAACAAATGCTGGCAAGGTAAGAAACGAACCTTCTTTCATTGTTGGTAGGAATGTAAAGTACTATAACCATTATGGAAATTAGTATAGAGATTTCTCAAAGAAAAAAATTAGAAATTCCATGTGACCCAGTGACCCCCATGTTAGGTATCTTCCCCAAAGAGCTTAAGATATGCTACAGCAATAGATGCATACCAGTGTTTATAGCAAGACAACTCACAAGAGCTAAATCCTGGAAGCAACCTGTATACCTATCAACAGATGATTGGATAAAGAAAATGTGGTATCTCTATATAATGGAATACTACTCTACTATAAAGAATGAAAGATTTGGACATTTGTAGGAAAATGGATGCATTTGAAAAATACATTGTTAAGTGACATGAACCAGACACACAAACTTTTTTTTTGTTTTAAATTCTTTTATTGGTACATTGTAGGTATACAACACAATTACATTTCTCATTGGGAATTGTACCTTTACATAATGCATCTTGGTTCTTATTTTTTCCCCATTCCTAGCCCTCCCTTCACGCCCTCCACCCATCCCTATTTACAAAGACTTTATTTCCATTTTTTCCAGTTCTCATCATTTTTTCCTTTCCCTTCTTTCCTTTCCCCTGTGCCTCCCACTACCCCTACCCCTTTGGACCTTTACTTCCTATTTTACATTATCGATTATTCATTCTAATAATTGGAACATTTTAGGTATACAATATAATGACATTCATCATTGGAAATTTGCACCTTTACATAGTCTCTCTTGGTTCTTGTTTTTCACCCTTGCTCAGCCCTCCCTTCAACCCCTCCAGCCCTCCCTATTTACAAAAATTTTGTTCCTATTTTTCCATTTTCTCATATTAATCCCATTCCCTTCTATCCTTTTCCTTAGCCCTCCCACTTCCTTCCCCTTTGCCCCTTTTCTTCCTATTTCACATGACCTATTATACATTTAGTCCTTATTTACACTTTCAGTTTCTCACACCAGAGAAACTTCGGTATTTACACATGTGTGTCCTATTTATTTCACTTAAGAGTATTGCCTCAATGTACATCCACTTAGCTATAAATGTCTCTAATTTCTCATTTTTTATGGCTGAGTAGTACTCCATTTTATAAAAAACCCACATTTTCTTTATCCAGTCTCCAGTTGATGGGCATTTGGGCTGTTTCCAAGTTTTAGCTATTACAAACTGTGCTGCTATGAACATGGGTGCACATATATCACTGTGGTATGATTCTTTTAATTCTTTTGGGAAGATCCCCAGCAGTGGAATAGTGGGGTCAAATGGGATTTCCAGTCCTAGTTCTTTGAGGTATCTTCATACTGATTTCCACAGTGCTTGCACCAGTCTACCCTCCCACCAGCAGTGGAGCAGGGTTCCTCTTTCCCCACAGCCCCACCAGCATTTGTTATTGGTTGATTTCATGATAGCAGCCATTCTTTCTGGAGTGAAGTGGAATCTCAGCGTTGTTTTCATTTGCATCTCTCAAATGACCAGTGATGTTGAACATTTTTTCATGTTTTTATTTGCTGTTTCTACTTCTTTGTCTGAGAAATGTCTGTTCATTTCAGATGCCCATTTTTGGATTGGGTCTTTAAATTTGGGAGGTCTGATCTTTTGAAGTTCTTTATAGATTCGAGATAGTAGACCTTTGTCTGAGGAAGAGCAGGTGAAGATTTTTTCCCACATTGTGGGTTGTCTCTTCACACTGCTGGTGGTTTCTCTTGCTGTGCAGAGGCCTTTTAATAAGAAGAGATCCCACTTGTTGATTATTTGTGCTAGTTCACAGGCAACTGAGGTTTTGTTCATAAAATCTTTTCCTACACCAATCAGACACACAAACTTAAATGCCATATGGTGTTTCTCATTTAAGTGAAGCAAAGTACAAAGTGAAGAATAAAGGATGACTAGAAGGGGACAAGGAGATGGATCTCTTGCAATAGGGAAGTGGTTTAGAAAGAGAAGGGGAAATAAGTAGAATAAAGATATGCCATGCACAGGAACCTAATAATCTCAATATGAATATATGCCATAACATGAGCTAAGATTAAAACTATCAGCAAGAATGAAAAATGGGATGGGGAATTGGGGGAAAAGGGTGGGAGGGAGAGGACAGGGGGAAAGGATTGAAGAAAAAAAGAAGAAGCTGTGGTATGTACATGTAATCATTCCCCAAGACGATTGTGAACTGCAAACCTGTACTAATTAAAAATTTAAATTTAAAAAACCCAGCCAACATGGTAAAGACTGCCTCACTCCTATGTTAACAAACACAGCCCTGTCTCCACAGAACATATTCCACTGTGCAATGTCCCTGGACCAGCTCTATTTCGCCCGCCCGGTGCCACTGCACTCTGGGTACCGCTCCCCTCTCTGGGGCCTGTATCTCTGTGGCAGCGGGGCCCATCCTGGTAAGTGGCCCACAGCTGCACTTCGCTGTGTGGACTGTGAGGACTGTTGGGAGGGCAGAGGCTTGTGGACAGAAGAGGAGGGTGTGCAGTGAGGGAGGAAGAAGCATGGAGCCCCTGCCCCAACAAGCCAGCTGTTGTCCAGAGCCCTGGTACAGCGTAAGTGCTCCATAGTGACTAGCCAGTCAGCCACAGCCCTCACTTGATCGCACCCTGCCCTCAGGTTTGGAGGTTTGTCTCCAGGGAAGCATCTCCCAATTCCAGTTTGGGTTTGTGGGAGATCCACACCCCTAAATCCCTCACCCATATTTGAGACCAGAAAAATCAGTAAAGTTAGGTTTTTCAATTTTAAAGTTCTTTCCTATGCAGAAGCCAAGTCTCCCTAGTCCGCTAGAGGCTGCTGCTGTTTCCTGGTACTTTATCTGAGCTGTGTGGGTCTCAGCCTCCTAGGGTAGATTGTGCTTCCCCATCTTTCCCAGCCCTCATTCTTGTATTTTCATTTTACCACTGTCTCCCTGTATAACACATGGCTTCAGTCATGGCACAGTCCCTCCCCACTGTGGTGCAGGACTTTGGAGGGAGCCCAGAGTCTCTGGGTAGTGGTCGCAGTTGTTGCTGGCTCTGTATGAGCCATGACTCTGTCACCTCCCCAGTGGGTTTCTGAGCAAAGATATGGTTGCAGGAGGAGGGGTCATGGGAGCCGCTGGACGAAATGCAGCCCACGTGGTCATTAGAGACCTCAAGAGCATGTGACACTGACTCAACCCCAGCCCAGGAGGAAGAACTCACTGCTGCCAACAGTTGGCTTAGCTGTCTAGGAAGCTCTGCTCCAAAGGGCACTGCTCCTAGCACCCAAGTCCACAAAGGCCAGCTGGTATTTTAGAAGAATGTGCAAGTTACACTGAGCACAGTCACCTGTACCCTGTGCCTCTGTGAACAAAGTGGCTGTATTATTAAAAACTGTATTTTAGAGATATAGTTTACTCTGTGTGTGTGTGTGTGTGTGTGTGTGTGTGTGTGTGTGTGTTTCTTATGTATTTGTAGGACTACATCATAGTAGGTAGGATGAGCTTGTTTAGGATACTCAGTGTTCTCACATAGGCTTGAAATTTGGCCAGAGGGAGAGTCTGATCCACAGTGGTTGGGCCCCATTCCTAGATGATTGGAGGATATATTAGCTGAGGCCCAATCAATGCTGCCACATTCCTGTCACCATAAAAATGGACCCACATCCCCAGTAACTCACAAAGTCACCAATGGGGGATGACCTGAAAAATATAGGGCATCTCAAGTCATCAAACCTCCGGTCTTTCAAACAGCAACCAAGGGTAGCCACCAAGTGGATTCAGCTAAGGCTGCACGGGAGCCTAGCACTGAAAACTCCAGAGCATTCAGCCTCCTGCTTCCTATAAGGTAAATGTGCTGCATTACTGAACCCTTTAAACCTATGGCATTCCAAAGTGAATCAGGTTGTCGTTCTTGGTCAGAAAGGTACATACAGAAATCCCACTTGGTAATGAAACACTCCTAGCTTTTCCAACTTTAGCAGCCAAGGCTTCCCTCTAAAGCATTCCCATTTGTAGCTGAGGTGGAAGCTTTCCAGGGAAGCTTTTTTTTTCCCCAGGCAAAGTCATACAAGTAGAGAGACATCTACCTCCTTACTTAATGTTGGGTTTCTCCTGGGTTGAGTGGTTTTAAAAATCAAAACAATAGCTCATATTTTAGTCCAGCAACTGGAAGCATTCAGTACACAGTGGAGGTGATGCTACTAATATCATTGTGATGGGTGTTTTATCATTTCTGCATTCTGCAGAAGGCAGTCTTTCCTACCCAGAGTTGAAACTAGCCCACCAGAAGCACTGTGATCAGGACAGTGTACAGTGGTCTTTGGGCCCACCTAGCTTTTTCCAAGCAAGGGCCCTCCCCACCATTTGGCTGGATTGCAGCTGATCTCTTCAGCTTGTGGAGAATTTGGATTTGGTCAGGGCTGCTTATTTGCTGAGATTTACTTTTCTCAAAAGACTTCCCAGGACCAAAGTGAAAAAAAAAAAAGCTTGGAAACAGAGAAAGGACGAAAGAAAGGGAGGGAGGAAGAAAGAGGTAAAAGGAGGGAAGAAGGAAAAGAAAGAGAAAAGAAAGGAAGGGGAAGGGAGAGGGTCCTGAGGTCCAAAGCTGACCAAATCTTTAGTAAGACGTGGCTTAACATTATGGCAAGCCGGTTGCCTTGTTCACATTTCCCTTGGCCTCACAGCAACCAATCCCTAACATAGGAGAGAGCAGAAGTAACAAATAACAAATTTTTGGGAAATCCCCCAAAAAGCTGGGATGGATCACATTAGACTTGGTCTTTAAAAATATTGTGATTGTGGCAGAGTAGGAGGCTTCCGGGCAAACACTACACCATTCCCAACACAGAGGAGGTGAGCACACCCCCCACCCCCAATGAAATGAGAAGACACATAAACAAGCCTCAAAAGAAGACTTCCAGATCACCTACAGCAACCCCAAAGGGAAATGAGATGGAACTCTCTGATACCCAACAACCTGGACTCCCGGAGCTAGCAACAAAAGAGGATCTGGAAAAAATGAAATCAGAAATAATTTCTCAGATAACAGCAGAGATTGTGCCTATAGTGCAAAGACATGATTAATAAATCTAGAGAGGACACAGATTTAAAAAATGTAGGAGTTAGGACCGGGGATTTAGCTCAGTGGTTCTGCCGCCTGCTTCACAAGCACAAGGACCTGAGTTCAATCCCAGGTACCAAAAATACAAAACAAAACAAAAAAATAGAGGAGCTGAGGAACATGATGGAATCACAACATGGGAAACAAATAGAATCCATAAAACAGATGCAAACAGATTTCCAGGAGATTAAAAGCTCCATTGAAAGTTTACACAGAATGAGCCAATGTGAGGACAGAATTTCAGATATAGAAGATAATATTGCAATTAGTGACCAGGAAAAGAAAATTTGCTTTAAAATTGCAAGGGAACATGAGAAACCAATCCAGCAGCTGCTAGATGATGCAAAGAAGAATAACATAAGACTGGAGTCAATGAAGAAACAGGAGAGAGTGCAGATGACATTAAAAAACTGTTCACAGAAGCGATGGCAGAAAACTTCCCAAGCAGAGGAAAAGAACTTGACATACAGATAACTGAGACATATAGGACTCCAAATAGCCTTAATCAAAAAAATCTACACATAGGCATATAATTGTTAAGATTCCAGAAACCCAGCAGAAGAACAAAATTCTACAAGCAGTTAGAGAAAAGAAACAAGTCACATACAAAGGAAAGCCCATTAGAATCACAGCAGACTTCTCAAAGCAAACCCTCAAGGCAAGGAGAGCTTGGAGTGATGTATTTCAAGCCCTAAAGGAAAACAACTTCCAACCCAGATTGATGTACCCTGCAAAACTATTTTTCAAAATTGATGGAGAAATAAGATACTTTCTTTTTTTTTACCATTAAAAAACTTCTTATTTTTAAATTTTTTACAAACACCCCCACTTGGGGTCAAAATACATCTGGTTAAGTATAAAATATAGTTTTCATCATACAAAAAGTTACACAAAATATAAAATCAATGACACCACCACCTTCAGCCCTCATACTTTCTGGCTGTAATTCTCAGGAAAGGGTGGAGCTCAGTGCTCTGACACAGGACAGTGAACAAAGTGCTTTGGCTGAGGGGGACTGATCAAGTGCTAGTGGCTACAGTAAAGAGAAGCTGGCATCCCCCTCTCCTAACACTGGATGGAAAGGGGGCCCGAGGAACCCTCTAGTTTCTCTTGGCAGTGTCTGGAGGCTCTGATCACGGTGTTGGGGCATTTGTTCCAGAGTCCCTCCTTGGGGTTCACAGAAGTCACAGTGGGCAGCAACCCTTTATATGATTAGAGTGTCAGAATTACACAATTCTGCACACTGGAACAAAGCCTCAAAAGTAATACTAACACATCTGTGTCATTATGCTTCCCCCTAGAGACTAGTAGCTTACATTTGAGATGGGGAGGAAAAAACAGAAATAGAAAAAAAATGATAGGAACTAAAGTGCTGAGAGCATCATCTTGGAATCAATTCCAAGGAGTCACTTGAAAAAAATAGATTCTCCCACATACGTAAGTTTGCAACAGGAGAACAAAGTGCAATAAGGCTCTAAAAAATGGCTTTAAAGACCTTTGGTGGGGCATAGTTGCTACTGCTTTACGCCAGGTTAAACTGTATTCGAAGCACAGACACCTCAGAGCTTTCCTGGAACTCAAAGGAGAAGCACTCTCCAGAGCTCAAGCCCAATCAGCCCTGGAGCGGTTTTTTCTTTTTTCTGTAAGTGTACAAAACAAAAGGAAACACTGACTTTAAAACACTCTTTTTCTGAGTTTACTAAACTGATAATATGGCACAAGAGTTTGGAGTTTGATGTTATTCTAACAATCTGTAATTCCCTTAAAAAAAAAAAAAAAAAAAAACAACCTTGGGAGAACCATGTCGGGTGTCCATTTCTAGCCCCGATCAAAATAGTGAAAATGCCTCAATTTTCAAGGAGATCTGAGAAAACAGAATGGGCCTGAATTTTTCTAGTGTGTTTTTCAACCCATTCAGCAAACACTCCTACATCCCAACACTGGTGCC
Organism: Heterocephalus glaber; assembly: GCF_053883595.1. NCBI lineage: Eukaryota > Metazoa > Chordata > Mammalia > Rodentia > Bathyergidae > Heterocephalus > Heterocephalus glaber. The sequence goes on along the minus strand of NW_028258320.1, from coordinate 48,182,598 downwards.
AGCTGAGGACGAGTCCACGCCGTCTGAGGCCCGAAAACTGCCTGCTGGTCATGGCCTGCACACTGGGGACTCTGAGGCTGGGGGGACCCATACCCCACTGCAGAGAATACAGAGTCTCTAAAGAAGTGAGAGTCCAGAAGAGAGGTGGAAAGAAACAAGTAGGTACAGCTGCTTCTTTTCTTCCACGCGCTCACTGCACATTGTTATTGAGGATGCGAGGATCCACCTCAGTGTATGTGGGTGGTGGCATGAACTTGAACTCAGGAGCATACATGAAGACAGGGCTATCCTGAGACCCATCGGTGTCATCTAGCAGTGGAGTGGTGGGGCTCTCCAATCGGTGGTCTTCAGGAATTATATCCATGTAACAAGGTGGAGCTTCTGGGGTATCAGGGATGTTTAGATCTATCCAGCTCATTTCACAGCTAGCTTGGCTGGCCATGCTGGATGTCCGGCTGCTCGGACCCAACCTGCTGCCAGTCACCAGAGGCAGGTCAAGAATGACTTTCTTGGAGCCAGGGACACTCACATAGATCAGCAAGGAATATTCAACTTGAAGGATGTTACAGCCCAGAATAGATGGCCTGATCTTCTGAACCCAAAGGCTCTTGCCACACCATGACGAACACGTTCCTGAGATAATAAGATTGCCTCTCACTGATGACAACTTCTGAGTGAGCACCTTGGTCTGGCCATTGGCAAGGTAGGTGTGGCCAGCCACAATGGCTGCTTTGGGGACCACAATATGGGAACATGTATTCTCAAAGTCAGTGTGACTATGGTGCAAAACTATATAGTGCAAAACTGTTTTTCAAAATTGGTGGAGTAATAAGATACTTTCATGAAAAAGAGCACCTTAGGAACTTCATGAATACCAAACCAGCACTCCAAAAAATTTTAGATAATACCCTAGGAAAAGACATGAGGATCACAACCGCAGGAAGCTGAGCAGAATGAATCCATCTGGCATGACAAGAAATTAAACACAAACTGGGAGAATCCAACAACAACAAAAAAGTCATGACTATAACAAGTCAATACATACCAGTTATAACCATCAATATTAATGGTCTCAATTCACCAATCAAAAGAAAGAGACTGGAAGAATGGGTCAAGAAGCAAGATCCAACAATATGCTGCATACAAGAAACACACTTAATTCAAAAGGAAACTCATAGACTGAAAGTTAAAGGGTGAAAAAAAACACTCCATGCGACAGGAACCCAAAAAAAGCAGGAGTAGCTATCCTCTTTCCAGAACAAGTGTATTTCAAACCCACACTAACAGTGACAAAGAAGGACACTACATCCTTGTAAAGGGAACAATCCAACAGGAAGAGATAACAATCATAAATATCTATGCACCAAACACTAGTGCACCCAACTATATAAAACAAATACTAACGGACATGAAAAATCATATATGCACAAATACAATAGTAGTGGGGGACCTCAATACCCCATTGTCACAAATAGATCAACTAGATGAAAAACAACAAATGAAATACTAGAACTCAATCAAACTCTTGAGGAAATGAACTTAACAGATGTTTACAGAGTCTTCCACCCCACAAAATCAGAATACACATTCTTTTCAGCTTCATATGTGTGGTTCTCTAAAATAGACCACATACTCACTCATAGCACATATTTAGGTAAGTTCAAAGGAATTGAAGTTACCCCCTGTGTATTATTAGATCATAGTGCGATGAAATTGGAGATCAATGGCAAAAGAAACCGCAAAAATTTCAAAAACACGTGGAAATCGAACAACACACTTCTGAATAACCAATGGGTCACAGAGGAAATTAAAGAAGAAATCAGACATTTCCTTCAATTAAATGACAAAGAAAATACAACATATCGGAATCTATGGGACACAATGAAAGCAGTCTTATGAGGGAAATTCATAGCAGTGAATACTCATATTAGGAAAACAGAGCAAGCTCAATTAACCTGATGCTGAACCTCAAGCTTCTAGAAAAAGAAGAGCAGGATAAACTCAAAGCCCATAAAAAGGAGGAAATTATAAAGATCAGAGGGGAAATCAATGCAATGGAGACCAAGAAAACAATACAAAAAATCAATGAAGCCAAGAATTGGTTCTTTGAAAGAATAAACAAAATTGACAAACCCTTAGGCAACCTTATCAGAAAAAGGAAAGAAAAGGCCCAAATCCATGCAATTAGGAATGAAAAGAATGAAATTATAACAGACCCATCAGAAATCCAGAGGATCATCAATATCTACTATAAGAACCTATATGCCAATAAGATGGAAAACACAGAAGAAATGGACAGATTCCTAGATATGTATGAATTACCAAAGTTGAACAAAGAAGACCTAAAAAATCCTAAATAACCCAATATCAATCAATGAAATTGAAAACGTAATTAAAAACTTACCAACCAAGAAAAGGCTGGGTCCTGAAGGCTTCACTGCTGAATTCTACAAGACATTTAGAGAGGAACTGCTGCCACTACTGTTTAAACTCTTCAACGAAATTGAAAGGGAAGCAATACTCCCAAATTCATTCCTGAAAGCAAGCATCACCTTGATCCCCAAAGCAGAGAAAGACCCAACTGAAAAAGAGAACTATAGGCCAATCTCACTAATGAACATAGAAGCAAAAATCCTTAATAAGATACTGGCAAATAGAATGCAGAAGATCATCAAGAAGATCATACACCCTGACCATGTGGGATTCATCTGGGGATGCAGGGATGGTTCAACATACACAAATCAATAAATGTAATACACTATATCAATAGAGCCAAGGACAAAAACCACATGATCATCTCAATAGATGCAGAAAAAGCATTTGACAAAATCTAACACACATTTATGATAAAACCCTGCACAAAATTGGAAGAGATGGTCTCTACCTCAATCTGATAAAAGCCATCTATGAAAAACCAACAGCCAATATCATACGAAATGGTCAAAAACTGAAATCCTTCACTCTAAAATCAGGAACAAGACAAAGATGTCCACTATCACCACTCCTGTTCAATATAGTTTTGGAAACATTAGCCACAGCAATTAGACAAGAGAAAGAAATAAAAGGAATGAAGATAAGTTAGGTAGATAAGTTTGGTAGAACTCTTGAAGACATTGGCATAGGAAAAGTCTATGTACAAAACCTCACTAGCACAGAAACTAGTATAAAGAATCAACAACTGGGATCTCATCTTATTAAAAAGCTTCTGCACTGCAAGAGAAACCACCAACAGAGCTAAGAGACAACCTACAATGTGGGAAAAAATTTTAGCAGCTGTACCTTAAATAAAGAACTACTATCTAGAATATATAAAGAACTGAAAAAAATCAGACCCCCCAAATCCAAAGACCCAATTCAAAAATGGTCATCTGAAATGAACAGACACTTTTCAGACAAAGAATTAAAAGCACCAAATAAATACATGAAAAAATTTTCAACATCAGTGGTCATTTGAGAAATGCAGATGAAAACAACACTGAGATTCCACCTCACCCCACAAAGAATGGCTGCTATCAAGAAATCATCCAATAACAAATGCTGGCAGGGGTGTGGGGAGATAGGAACCCTTCTCCATAGTTGGTGGGAGTGCAGACTGGTGCAATCACTGTGGAAATCAGTATGGAGAAACCTCAAAGAACTAGGGCTAGAGGCCCCATTTGACTCAGCTATTCCCCTGCTGGGTATCTTCTCCAAAGAATTAAAAGAATCAGACCACAACAATATATGTGCACCCATGTTTATAGTGGCACAGTTTTTAATAGCTAAAGCTTGGAAACAGTCCAAGTGCCCATCAACTGGAAACTGGATAAAGAAAATGTGGGGTTTTTTATAAAATGGAGTACTACTCAGCCATAAAGAATGAGAAACTAGAGACACTTATAGCTTAATGGATGCATATTGAGGCCATACTCTTAAGTGAAATAAATAGGACACACATGTCTAAATACCAAATAGTTTCTCTAGTGTGAGAAACTGAAAGTGTAATTAAGGATTAAAAGGATTAAAACAAATAATTGATAATTTGAAATAGGAAGAAAAGGTCCAAAGGCATAGGGAAGTGGGAAGGGAGGGGGAAAGGAAAAATTATGAGAAAAGAAAAAAAAATGGCAACAAAGTCTATGTAAATAGGGAAGGGTGGAGGGGTGAAGGGCACACAGGTAATGGGGAAAAAATAAGAACCAAGACACATCATGTATAGGTACAAACACCCAATGATAAATGTAAATGTATTGTATACCTAAAATGTACCAATAAAGGAATTTAAGGGAAAAAAAAGTTTGAAGCTCATAAAAACAATTTAAACTAGAAAGCTACTTCTTTTAAATAAAAACCCACTGCATTCCAAAACAAAAAAAAAGGTCTACTATCTAGAATCTATAAAGAACTGAAAAAAATCAGACCTCCCAAATCTAAAGGCCCAGTCCAAAAATGGGCATCTGAAATGAACAGATATTTCTCAAAGAAGTAGAAATAGCAAATAAACATATGAATAAATGTTCAACCTCACTGGTCATTTGAGAGATGCAAATGAAAACAATGCTGAGATTCCACCTCACTCCAAAAAGAATGGCTGCTATCATGAAATCAACCAACAACAAATGCTGGCAGGGCTGTGGGGAAAGAGGAACCCTGCTCCACTGCTGGTGGGAGTGTAGACTGGTGCAAGCACTGTGGAAATCAGTATGGAGAAACCTCAAAGAACTAGGGCTAGAGGCCCCATTTGACCCAGCTCTTCCCCTGCTGGGGATCTTCCCAAAAGAATTAAAAGAATCATACCACAGTGATATATGTGCACCCATGTTCATAGCAGCATAGTTTGTAATAGCTAAAGCTTGGAAACAGCCCAAATGCCCATCAGCTGGAGACTGGATAAAGAAAATGTGGGGGTTTTTAATAAAATGGAGTACTACTCAGCCATAAAGAATGAGAAATTAGAGACATTTATGGCTAAATGGATGCACATTGAGGCAATCCTCTTAAGTGAAATAAATAGGACACACATGAAAATACCGAATAGTTTCTCTAGTGTGAGAAACTGAAAGTGTAAATAAGGACTAAAAGGTATAATAGATAATGTGAAATAGGAAGAAAAGGGGCAAAGGGGAAGGGGAAGTGGGAAGGGTAGGGGATAGAAAGAAGAAAATGGAATTAATATGTGAAAATGAAAAAATGTAAACAAAGTCTTTGTAAATAGGGAGGGATGGAGGGGTTGAAGGGAGAACAAGGGAATGGGGAAAAATAAGGACCAAGAGAGATTATGTAAGGGTACAAATTTCCAATGATGAATGTCATTATATTGTATACCTAAAATGTACCAATAAAACAAAATTTTAAAAAAATATTGTGATTGTTTTTCTGGTGAACAAGAGTCCCAAAGATGTAATGTAAGAAATCTTAAAAATATAACAGAGGGCCAGGGATTTAGCTCAGAAGCCAGTGCCTGCCTTGCAAGAGCAAGGTCCTGAGTTCAATCCCCTATACAAAAAAAAAATATATATATATATACACATACATATATATATAACAGAAACATAAAATTCACACATAATCTCAGAGATAATCATGGTTACCATTTTACAGTATTTTCAATTAATTTTTCACATCATCAAGATCATATTCTGTATTCTATGTATAGGTTTTACATCTGTTCTTTCATCTTCATGTCATAAGCACTTTTCAATGTCATAAATATTATTTCAAAACATTATTTTTTAAATCTGCCTAATATTCTCTTGTAAGGAGCAGCTATAATTTATTATGAACATTATGCAGTTCACCCTTGTCCAGTCAAAACTCCTTCTTCAATGCCTTCCTTCCAGGTCTTGGATCACAAGAGTGCAGCTGTGGTCCTAGCAAACATTCCTTCCTACAGAAGAGGAACTGGGATGTGGCCTGGGGAGGGGAAGAGCTGTTACAGCACCAGGAGGAAGAGTTTCCTACTGTTCTGTGATTTCCCATCATGTGTCTGAACTCTCTGAAAGGTAACGGTCAGTGCAGATGGAGGGGCAAAATCAGGCCTCCCACCATGGGGTGCCTCGGCCTCACAACCCCTGTTCATGCCAGCCCGCTGAGCAGGGTGAGTTAGTCTTTCTCTAAGTGATGACTCCACAAATTGGTCATGAATCAGGCAAATGGGTCCCTCGATAATTCCAGCACATAAAACTCTTACAAGGATAAATAAGTCACATCTTTACCTGATTTACAGTTGCCTGTTTCCCGAAAGCAGGAGGGAACACTTCCTCTGAGGCAAGATCCTGTGAGAAGCTGACATGGCAGGAAGCTCACCTGGCTAAGTCATTACATCCTACAGCCAGCACTTCTGCACTGATGGCCCTGGGAGATGGAGACCAGAGGCTCAGTCACACCTGAGGTTTACAGCTCTGGGAGGGATTCTGCCATCCTAGTTGGAAAAATGACAGAGGCGGCTGACCAGCTTCAGGCCTTGCAGTTTGCAGAGGAGTTGACAAGCACTGAATTCTTCTGTTGGACATTGATGTCACACCCACAGTAAAGGCTGGAATGCAGGAGTGGAGACAAGCAAGGCACAGGAGGGCATTTGGTGGGGGTGTGAGGACGCAGGAAGTTACAGGAAGAAATGCTAAATGCAGGAGAGAGAGACAGACAGAAACCAAAAAAAAAAAAATTAACCTCATGAGGAATCAATTAAATGCAGTTAACACCAAACGATCACATTTTACCTACACAATTTAGAAAATTTATGCATAACAGAAAATTACCAGCACAGGCCAAAAAGACATTCTTATGTTCTGTTATCAGTGGCATACATCTGTATTTCATAATGGAGTCAAAAGCCAATATCCATGTGTTTTGTTGTTATCCCACATCTTTCATAAAGAAAATATCAGTGTTGTCTCCAGTGATTTAGATACAGGCATATTCATGCAGTGTTATTTGTAATGCCAAAATATTGGAAACAGCCTAAACATCCCAAAATAGAGAATTTGTTTAATTCTAATAACCACATTGATGGAATACCAAATAGTGATTTAATATTTATATTTTTAAAATACTTTTTAATCACATAGGAAAGTGCTAACAAAAACTGAGATGCAGTAGAATCCCAATTTTGTTAATTGACAGATGGTAGAAATAGATATCATATATGTGATACATACGCGTGTACATATACATATCATACATATACAGAGAGAGACAGAATCAGAGAGAAAGAAAGACAAAGATGGAGAGGAACAGAAACAGTGTCAGGAGTAGCCTGAAGTCTGGGCAACTTAGTGACAGTTTGATCCCACTATCCTCATGTAACCCATCTTAGACACATCTTAAAAAGAAATATAAAGTAAATAGATGTAGTTTTGAAACTTTAAAATCACTACCTAGGCGGCCTATTCCAAATGATTTGGGAATGACTTGTTCCTCGATGTATCTGTTGGTCATAAATCAGAGGATTTCAGATATGGTTATGGGTTTTAGAAACCTCTGTGGAGGTGTGAGGTCCTTAATCACCTAAAGTTTCCATGACATCATACAGGGGGCGCTAAGATGGTCTCAGTGTTTCAACAGCCCAGCAGAAATCCTTGTTCTTGGAAGGAGGCTGCAGAGGTCAGCCCACACCTGGACTTCCTCTGGCTTTATCTGAATTTTGTCAGCTCTCTAATGCAAGTTGTTGGGTCAGCAGTTCTGCAGCTGGTTAGATGTATCTTTGATTAATAAGAGAATGGGAAGATAAATTAAAAGATACTGAGAAAAGGACATTTGCTTAGTATGCAGAAATCTTATAAAACAGTGCTTCCCTTAAGAAAAAGTAATAAAGGAATCTGTAACAGTAATAATGTATTTGACCCAGAACTCTACTTTGTTCGTGCACCACTTGGCCTTTCCTCCTATTCAATCTGTTAGGACCTACAGAGAAACCTAAGAGGCACAAACACGGTTGTGTATAGAGGGGATGATGCTGCCTTCCTTAAAGAGGTTATATATTAAATGTAATTTACCAAAATATGTAGACCATATGACTATATGAATCAGCCAACAGGTCTGTTTACTGTGCTCAACAAAAGACACACAGGTTGAGTATCCCTCATGGGAAATACACAGATTTCAGAGTTTTTTATATTTGGAGATACATGCATAGGCTTTGGTGGTTGAGCATACTTAATCTAAAAAATCTAAAATATGAAACTTTCCAGAATCTGAAATATTTTAAGTGTCAGAACTCAGGAAGTTTTGGATTTCAGATTTTCAGATGAAGGATCCTCAACCTGTACCAGTCTGCTTTTAGCGGCAGTGTCACCTCCAAACTGGAAATTACTCAAAGCTCATCAGTGGTAGAATGGACTAGTACACTGCAGTGCATACAGCATTGGGCAGTAGGAATGGACACCCGAGGACCATGGAACAGTACTATGTTCAAACAAAATATTTCATGCTGCAGGACTCTATTTATAAAATGGACCAAAACAGGCTAAAGTAGTCTATCCTTTTAGAAATTCACCTCTGAGAGTGTTAAAGTCTAGAAGGGAGGCTGAGGAGGGCTTTGGGGCACTGGTAATACCCTCAGTTCTATCCATGTGATGGTTACACTCCTGTGTTCACTTTCTGAAAAACTGGGCTCTACACTTGGGATGTTGCTCTCTGTACAGACAGTATATAAAAATTAACAAGGTGCCTGGAATATAATGATATTGTTTATTAGCATCATTATTATACAATTCTCATGCACTGGCAAAGTCTTGTGTCTGAATCTAGACTAGTACAGAGAAATGAAGAAGAAGAGTAAAAAAGAAAGACAAAGACACAGGACACAGTGAGCAATCCCTTAGTGCCCCCCATCCATGATCCCTGCTTGCTGGAGTCCTGGCTTTTGTGCAAACTTCTCCATCCCAGTGTGAGTGAGACCTTCGACTTGCTTCTTACAAATAATGACAAAGATGACAGGATATAAACAGGATATATCACATGAGATGATAGCACCCACCTTGCAAGATTCTCATCCTGGCCCTCTGTTCCACACTGAGGAACCCCAAGTAGCATGTAACTTCAGCAGTCCTCAAATGACTGAAGCATGCAGTGCTGCAGCTGGAGAACTGGGTGCTATCAACACCATGTAAGCAGGGATGTGGAAGCAATCCCAGTCAAGCTTCCAGCCAAGAATGTAGTCAACTTCTTGGTTATAGGCTTACAAGACTAAGTGGAGGGGTTAGCTAAGCAGTGCCTGGATTCCTGACCTAGAGGAACCATGACATGACACACATAATACATATATGTTGCTTGAAGCTGTTAAGTTTGTAGTGATCTGTTACACAGCAATAAATAACTAATACCAGGGAGAAGGCCTCACACTATGCACCTGATGGGAATACACTATTCTGATATGAATTGAAATTGTGCCCCTACCTTCCAAAGCATTTATGTTTCCAATGGCCCTGTGATCTGGACTTTGTTCCTATGGCAGATGGCCAACTGTTCCCCAGAAAGGCAAAGCCCAGGGTGAACCATCACTGGGACCACCTAGATGTGGATCATAGTTTAACCACCATTTGATGTTGGGCAAGTTCCTTCACTCTGCCAGGTCTTGGTTACTTTTGTGTCCAGTGGGGGGGAAGGTGGACATATTTTGCCTGACACAAAGCACACTATAAAGACTAGTTTTCTTACAAACATACGTGTCAGAAACATAAGGATCAGATAGAATGAGAGATATTTTGAAATATTCTTGACCTAAGTAAAGCAAGAGAGTGAAATTAAAGCCATCTGATGCAAAGACAAAAAGAGCAAGATTCCCTTCCATTGACAGACCTCAACACACACACACACACACACACACACACACACACACACTTCTACAATATACAGCACCAACTCACCCACACAGATCAATACACCAGAGCAAGAGAGAAGTAAGTAGGCAGGGCTGTTTGCCAAAGACAGAAGTCTGTTGAACTGTTGTGCTGTATTTCTGGTCAATAAATCATTCTGCCCTGAAAGAGTTCCTCCAACTCTGACTGTAATTGGAACTACCTTTCTCAGGGGCTGTTTGTTACGTTCAAGGTCAGAAGACAAGTGCTGGTTTCCCACCTGGGAAGGGCTCTGCACTGTGTGGAGAGCCAGCTGACAAGTCCACCTGCTGCTGTTGAGAATCTGGGAAAAATGGACTGCAGCTCACTCTGACTTCTTTCCATGTTGAATTTCCAAAACATTTCAACAGTCTCACAGATGCTTCCCCTAAAACCAGTGTCTATTAATTGGCTGTTGATTAATGCTCAGTGCAGAAGAGGGACCAACTCCAAAAGGAGTCAGGTACTAACAATGGCTGTAGTTTTGAGTCCTAATTCAATGCTAGGCACTGCACTAACCAAGTATGCCCCATGCATTACTCTACTTATATCCATGGTCCCTCCACCATCAATTGGTGTTTTACAGATGAAGAAGCAAGCCCAGTGAGATTAAATACTTTGCTTGTGGTCACAGAGCTAGTTGTTGGCATAATTAACATTTGAACTATAACATCAAAAGGCTGACATCAAAATTCATGTCCTATGCAAGAAGCTACATTCTAGATTCAACCAGGAGACAACTGTGTGGTCATCAAGTCCCATGGTTGTTGATCGTCTTCTGTGTAGTGTTATCTATGTATGTGAAGCAGTAGTCTGGTTCTCAGAGCATTCGCAGTCCCATGGGCACAATAAAGAACTCTCAGGTAAGAACTGTGCACAGCTCCAGTGTCATGGAGATCTGTATAAGCACACTCATGGGACTGGATGGAGAGACAGTTGCCCAGAAATCACAGGGCCAGGAAGTGTTTCTTACAGCAGAGAGGATGGGAATGGTGGTAGCACAGGTAAGGGTGAGACTTGATGCACGCAAAAGTTGAGAAGAGCATCATGGGAGCTCTGCCAGGGAGAGGGCCATGTGCCAAAGGCAGGGAAGTGGGGATAGGCAGGGACCTTGGACACACTGTCAGGTGAAGAAGGATGGAAAAGGATTTGTGAAGAGCAACGATGGGAACCAGGCCAGGCAAGAGGATCACACACCTAAGAACCTGCCATCTGGCTGAAGAGAGGGCTTCATTCTACAGCCAGTGGGGAGTTTGCTGAAGAAGACATTGAGGATGACACCCACATGCTAGAAGATGTCCACTGGTTTAATGGGTCCCATTCACAATGCTGACAGAGGCCAAGGGGCAAACCCCAGAACCCACAGGACCTCTCCAGAGGCAGGAGTGAGTTAGGAATGGGAACTTATTACCAGGAGGCCAGCGTCAGGCCTTCAACCTATCATGCCCCACTCTCTGCCAGGCCAGGAGGTCAATGTAGAGGCGTCACTGGGAAGCCAAGTGTGGCTTGTCCTCATCTCTGTAAAAGACCCCTGATACCAGCAGACACAATGCAAATGGTCCCTTGTTCACCTCTACCAAAAGATAAGCGAGAGACCCTGGCCTGGAGCCCTTATCTGTAGAGCTGTAGTCAGCAACCCTTGATTTTAGTCAGATAAGTTTGCACACCTTGGAAGCAATACCCCTAGAGCAGCTGACCCCTCTACGACACACTACTATAGGACTGCATGGCCAGATAGCTTTTGTTAGGGGCTGAGGGCAGATGGGAACCAAGGGCCAAGTTTCTGCTAAAGAAGCCAAAGACTCTTGTGCACACTGCAGAGACTGGGAACCAGATGTGGAGTTGGAAAGAAGTTTAATAATAGTAAGCACACTTCCTTGGAAAAGAGGACTTAAAGGGAACTGGTTGTTTGGAGGAGGAAACCAGCACTGTTTTTATAATAACCCTCCTCAGTCTATAATGAGAAAAACTCTCTTCTGCTCAGAGTGGACTCCTAATGTGAGTCACCCTGAGACTAGGCTTCCAACTGCTTCTCCTGAGCCCAGGAAGTGGGTGCATAATGGAGCAGTCAGGTGTGAATTATAGAAGCCCGTCAAGGCAGGAAGCACGGTGAGTTATAATCATGGGGTAAATTAATTCCACATAAGTGGGATCAGCAGTTAAATAAATAGCATCCCCAGTGTTAACCCTGTGTACAATGCTGTGTCTGTCCCTTGCCAAGGGACAAAAAAAGCCCACGGCTGAGCAGAAATCAGGTCACAACAAGGTCACCTACCCGCTGTTAAGGGCAACTCCTCTGGAAAGAAGGCAGACACATTCTCACATCAGAACAGACACCGCCATTTAGGAGAAGATGAAGGTATGTGGAGAAGAAGCTGCCTCCTGTGATGGCTCCACCAGCTTACAGTGGCCAGCATGCTCTGCCCTTGGAGTGGCCTGGAGAGTGGGCTTGAGATACCTAGGATTTGGGGAAAACTGTGGGTAATGAATTCTAAGGACGGATCCACGAGGAGCTTCTATTCCAGGCAAAATTCATGGTGGTCTCAAATTATAAGCCCCTTGTTTGTTTGTTTGGGTTTTTTAAGGCTCTGTCCCTTTCACAGTTTAAAAGTGGGTTTTCTTGGGACCTGGGTTTCTTGGGACCACAAAGGCAGTCAAGTGGGTATGAGGTAAGCCAGGTGAGGATGGCCAGGCTTGAATTTCAGCTCAAGCTCCTGGTCTACAATACTATATAGCATTTTTGGAGGACTAAGTTACATTAAGTGAAAAGCAAAAAGTCCCTAATCTAAATTCTGACACACTGAAGACACACAAATAAATAGACAGTAAATAACTAGCAGCTCTCTTTCCTCTACTCCCTTTCCTGCAGAACAGTGGGGCCAGATAAGAGAGAGCATCCATAGTGGACATATGCCAAGGAGGCCAGACTTGAGATCTCCCCAGGACAGGGAGAAGGCCCTGTCATTGAGGTAATTCTCAGCCAGGACTTCACGGGGCTGATTCCTACTCTCTGTACTGGCTAGAACCTTAAGCTACACTAAAGTGAAACTGCAGCCATGGGCTTCCAGCATAGGTTAGGGAGGGAGTGTGAGAAATGCATTCACTTTTCCAGATCCAAAGAGTGAACTTCAGAGGCAAGAAGAGCAGTGAACGTGAAGTCTTTTAATCAGTCTTTCAAGGCTGGGCATCTGCTGACCAGGCACACCCAGCACTGTTACAGGGAGCAATTTATCCCCTAGCACGCAGGCCTCTTCTGGAAGTTTCTCATTGGCCAAGTACTGCAGAGGTTACAATCTTCTCCTGACAACACCTAAATTTTATTTTTCTCTGTATAAGGCAGTTCCTTGGCCTCTCTCCTAATTTGAGTTTGAACTTCTTCATAATACTGTCTGTTATTTATTCTGGGACTTCCTGGGAAGCAGATGTTCCCGTGACTTTGTGATTACTCTGTTTCTACTTAGTCTTAGCTATCATGGCTTTATTTTTCTTTCTTACTAGTTGATTTCTCTCCCAAGGTCCCGTTTGCTCAGGGATCCTTTAAATGCTAGAGCTTTTTCAGGCAGTTAGTGTTAACTGCCAGTACTTTTCCATTCAGAGTTAACTATTTCATCTTGAAAATGGAGCGTTTTAAGTTTTTTTCATACAGGGAGAAACACTCCAAGTTCTTTAACACCAGCTTCTAAACATTTTTCTTTATATACCCAGTTGAATAGAGTCAAAGAACACCAACATCCCTGCTATTCCACTTCACTCCTGAATTTGGTAATTGGGAGGGTGGGGCTTAGGCGGAGCAGGAGGTGAGACTTGCAGAGGAGCAGAATGAAGACATTCACTAAACCTGCTGAACATGCAATTTGCATGACTCATTTCCTAGTTGTGTTAAAAGAAAAGACCCTACCATTATGTACTCGGTTTTATACTATGGATGAATTCCTTCTGGTCTCAAAAATAACTCACTCATTTTATTATGCTAACCCTGATTGTAAAATGAAAGTTATTAAAATAGTTCACAACCACAGGCAAACAATCATATATAATGTGACCAAATATACAGTTTGCCTGGAATTTTTCCAGTTTTAGCACTGAAAGTTTGCATCATGGCAAATCTCTCTGTCCTGGGGAAACTGGGACCAATAGACCCTCTACCATACAACCAAACCATAGGGGATTATGTACATTTCTCCTTTAGCAGTGGGGACACATGAGATTAATTTTTGAACTGTTATTCATGTACATGTTATATCTAAATATTTATAAGCCAAAATTTGTCTTGAAGTAAATAGTATTTTCCACTGTAGGCCAAACCAAAAACGCTTATCAGGCTAAACAGACAATGAGGACACAAAATCAATAGTAATTTATAAATAAAAAGTATGAGTAACAGCAACCAAAAACTACAGCAGCTCAAAACAACTGCTAAAAAGCCAACTAAGAAGCAAAAAAAAAAAAAGTTCCATCTATGTAAAGTGTAGTGTACAATAGCAAATTTGAGTCCTCAGTAAACTCTGGGAACACTAATTTTAGTTTGTGAATACCAAATTTTTGTGGTTTGCTAGCAAGTAGCCTTTAATTGTACATAAGAGGGAGAGTCCATGGAAGGTGTGTGTGAACCACTTAGAAGAAGCACAGGGAAGATTTCAAGGTAGGGCCACTTGATAGTGATTAGAATGACACTCACACCCCACCAGGGTGTCAAGGCCAACACCTTCAAAATCACTGTATCAGCTCCATTCATAAATTAGAAAACTGAGGCCCAGAGAAGTTAAGTGACTTTTCCAAAGCTTTAATTATCATGGACCCCTTCCCTCTCAAAAAATTTTGTCTGGGGGTTCTAGAAAATCTTTGATTGTTAGGGAGGAGATTTATAAGATTTTCAGATATTTTATTTGTTCTCTTTAGTTAATCCTTCCAGATGCATCTGAAATAGTGAAAGAGGACTAATTCTGTAGGCCCTTGTTGGTCCTGTTACGGGTTGAATTGTGTCCCCTAAAAAGGTACACTGTAGTTCTTTCTTTCTTTCTTTCTTTCTTTCTTTCTTTCTTACTTTCTTCCCCGCCCCCCCAGCCCGGTCTTTCTTTCTTCTTTTGGTACCAAGGATCAAACTCAGGACTTTGCGCTTTCGAGGCAGGTGGCAGAACCACTGAGCTAACTCCCTGGCCCAGGTACACTGTAGTTCTAACCCTTGCTACCTGTAACTGTAACCTTATTGAGGAATACAGTCTTTGCATATATATAATCAAACTTAGACAGAGTCATCAAGGTGAGACCTCATCCTATAGAACTGGGCTCCTGAGAAGGAGAGGGAAATTGGGATACACACACACCACCACCACCACCATCACAGGAAGACATAGACACTGAGGGAAGATATGCAGGAAGATGGCCGTGTGAAGACAGAAGCAGAGATGGGAGCTATGCTGCCACAACCAAGGACACCTGGGGCGACTAAAAGTTGAAAGAGACAAGGAAGTGTCCTTTTCTAAAGCTTCAAGGGAGCATGACCCTTCTGATACCTTGATTTTGGACTTCTGGCCTTCAGAACTGTGAGAGAATAAACTTCTGTTATTTTAAGCCAACCAGTTTTGGTACTTTGTTATCAAAGCTCAGAAAATGATTACAGGCCCTCTAAGTGGCTCTAAGTCACTCAAAACCCCAGGACTGGACATCCTTCTCATGTTCTTTGCATCTGGTTGGGAAGGCACAGGCCCTCATTGCTTCTCTTCACTGTGTACCTCCTGTCCCTGCTGTAGCATCAGGCAGCTTGGGGGCATCCCTCGCCTGGAAGAGCTCCCAGCTCAGGCCTGGAACAGATGACGTGTGTTGATACCTATGTAACAGGTGGCAAGGGAGCCTGGAGATGCAGGGAAGGTGAGCCAGCTCCAGGCCAAGAGCTTCCTGCAAACACTTGATATTTGCCTGTCCACACACCATTTGAAAGGAGCAAGGGCTTTTATAAGCTGTCCTACCTTTCACAGTTTTGTTCTAAGACAAAAGTTAAAAGCTCATCAGATTGTGAGGAAGGGACCTGCTTCTGTGGAAACTGATACATGGTGAAATAAAATTTTAAAAATTTATTAAAGTAAAAGATGTATTGCATTAATTCCCCTTAAAACACTCCCTCTAACTTTGCACACACTTATCAGTCTTGTGACTTTCTGAAGCTGTTCTGAAATTCCTCTTTTGTGAGTGTCTTTAGGAGGTGTGATAAAAAATACAGTGAATGTTGCTGCTGCGCCACCCAGTGGAAAGGCAGGCTTGTAAAAACATAATAGTTTGAGGGGCCGGAGATTTAGCTCAGTGGTTCTGCTGCCTGCCTCGCAAGGGCAAGATTCCGAGTTCAATCCCCGGTTACCAATAATAATAATAATAATAATAATAATAGTGTGTCCTCATCCATATTCACTGGATGTGGCATCTGTGACTTCTGGCTCTTCTCCAAAGTCAAAATGACAATGAAAGGTAAATGTTTTGAATTGATTCAGAATATTGAGGCAGCTACAACACCACAACCAAAGACACTCATGAAAAAGAACTTGTAGAACTGCTTCAGAAAGTGGCAAGAACAATGGGATAAGGTTTTAGAAGCAAGGGAGGACCTTTTAGAGGATTAATGGTAATGTCCCTTTTACTATAATAATTTTTTTAATTTAACATTCATCATATTTTTCAATCACATCGCATTCATTATGTTGCTCTTAGCTCTAACATCTTATAGATGCAACATAGAGAACTGGTTGGATTACAGACTCTTCTGTGATCTGACTGCTTCTGAACTTGCTCCCTGAGGAGAGGACACCAACTATTACAAGGGGATGCTTATGAATATTCACAACATACAGGGGCCATGGATTTAGCTCAGTGGCACCGCCTCTGCCTGGTAGGCGCAAGGTCCTGAGTTCAATTCCTAGTACCAAAAAATCCAGAAAATATTTACCACATACAGAGTATGATCAAAATTTTATAAAATAAATGGACTGAAAAGTCTTTCTGCATATTAAAATGTATGGAAAGAAAATACCTAAACATTATCCATCTAGGGCAGAATTATGAACATTATTTTATCTTACTTTTTGTTTATCTCTTTTCTAGTATTGCTACAATAAACAAGGGCTAATGTAAGAAAAACTAACAATAGAAAAAAATCACCCTTGGTTACAGCTCTTGAGCACAAATGTGTTAATATTTTGATGCCTGATAGATAAATAAAAATGCCAAAAGAAAGCAACATAACGGCATTTAATGCATAATAGCCACCCTTCCTTACTCCAGAAAGCAATGAATATGGCTTTTTCCAGTGAAACACTTTTGACCCAGAGTGTGTGTGTGTGTGTGTGTGTGTGTCTGTTTGTAGTACTGGGGATTCAACACAGGGCCTTCACACTAAGCTACATTTCCAGCCCTTTTAAATTTTTTTGAGACATCTCACTAAATTGCCCAGATTGGCCTTGAGCTTTCAATCCTCTTGCCTCGGTTTCCCAAGTAGCAGGTGTTCCCTAGTTTTGATTATTCTGTGTTTACAATACTGTGGTTTCACATACCTTCATAACAAACACCTCCCACATTGTTCTAAACCCTTATAGTCATACTAACTATAATACTTAATAGGTGCACAATAATCCATTAGGTATATTTAGCCTTCACTTACTTGAACAGTCCCTATAATTGGACATTTTGGTTTTGGAATTTTTAAACTGAAATTTTATGCTGTACTTCTAGTATCAAAATTCAGAGACCACACAAGTTACAACATGTAATCTTTTTTTATCCTATTAGTTTATTTTGTAGCTGTCTGTGGTATAAGTGCATGAATGCTTTTGTGTCTTACCACCTTCTTCTGTCTTTTTCTTTAAATTACAAGTTTTTAAAACATCTTTAACATTTTATGCCCTGGGATCCAATTTGATTGGTCCTCATAGAATAGCAACTTCCCTTCTGCTGAATTTGAGAGAGTTTGCAGAAACCTGTCTGGAGCCAAGACTCTCCTTACATGACTGGCCCATAAAATCCACTGCACCTGGTCCACAGGAGGAGCAAGCACTGGTTTATCATCTCTCTGTTCCCATCACTGCTACCAGCACTCAGTATGGAAATTAGCTGGAGTCACCAGCACTCAGGATGGAAATCACCTGGAGTTGCAGATGGCTGTTTGGATTTCACCAGTGTTTGGATTTAGAACTATTTTGCTTCAACCAGGGCCAGGCATTCTTATTACTATTTTTTCTTTCCCCTGTGGGTGTATGGGGGGTATGTATTTGTTATACAGAATAATGGGTTTCATTCTGGCATGTTTGTACATGCCTAAAACATACTTCAATCATTTCCACCCCTCATATCTGCATTCCTATTCCCTTCCTCCTGATTCTTTATTTTTTTAATTTTTTACCAGCCTTGTTGGTTTGAAAGTGATTTCGAATATCAGTTGATATTGAGTAAAAGAAACACTAATTCTGCTACTAGCTTTCAATTTTCCTAAAATACCAGTGTTATTTTAACTTCCCTTGCCCAGTAGGACATTCCGCCTTTCTGTTAGGAGGACTAATATGTGGCATATGTCACCAACTCCTCATCCTTTGCTTGTGGCAACATCACCAGATGATCTCAGCATTCTTTTTGGCAAAGTCCAGACACAGCAGTGATTGGCACTGGGACCTGAGATAGAAAACTATTTGCTGTCCCTAGACTCTATACTCTTTAATGTCTCTTCTAATTCTTATTCTGTGAACCTTAGTCCAACTGTTCCATTTTCATCTTTTTAATTTAAAATTTGAAGTGTGTATGACTGCAAACAGAACTGGAGAAATCTGCTGTTACTAACAGAGGAACTCTGGTACTAGGAACTGAACATCCTTGAACTCAGCGAGGCAGGGCAGAATCTGCTGGAAGGTGGGATATGAGGACCAGCAGCACATAAATGATGAAACCGGAATCTGGAAGGAAGCTCCCCGCTGCCACCCCAAGCTCCTAGGACAGAGAAGGTGAGCTGGTCCCAGAACCCGGAAGGAAGCTCCCCCTCCGCCATCCCAAGCTCCTAGGGCAGAGAAGGTGAGCCGGTCCCACAACCCGGAAGGAAGCTCCCCCACTGCCATCCCAAGCTCCTAGGGCAGAGAAGGTGAGCTGCGCGAGCACCAGAAGCACCCCCCCCTGCCCCGTGGAAATGAGAAGGCATGTAAACAAGCCTCAGAAACAGACTTCTGGATCACCTACAGCAACCCCAAAGGAAAAGGAGAAGGAACAATCTGATACTCAACCACCTGGACTCTCTGAACTGGCAACAAAAGAGGATCTGGGAAAAATGAAATCAGAAATAATTACTCAGATAACAGCAAAGATTTTGCTCATGGTGCAAGACATGATTAATAAATCTAGAGAAGACACAGATAAAAAATAGAGGATCTGAAGAACATGACGGAATCCCAACATAGGAAACAAATGGAATCCATAAAACAGATGCAAACAGATTTCCAAGAGATTAAAAACTCCACTGAAAGTCTATGCAGCAGAATGAGCCAATGTGAGGACAGAATTTCACATATGGAAGATAAGATTGCAATTACTGACCAGGAAAAGAAAAATTGCTTTAAAATTGCAAGGGAACAGGAGAAATCAATCCAGCAGCTGCTAGACGATGCAAAGAAGAATAACATAAGACTGATTGGAATGAAGAATGAAGAAACAAGAGAGAGTGCAGATAACATAAAAAAACTGTTCACAGAAGTGATGGCAGAAAGCTTCTAAAGGATGGGGAAAGAACTTGACATACAGATAAGTGAGGCATATAGGACTCCAACTAGCCTTAATCAAAAAAAATCTACACATAGGCATATAATAGTTAGGATTCCAAAAATCCAACAGAAGAAAAAAATTCTACAAGCAGTGAGAGAAGAGAAACAAATCACATACAAAGGAAAGCCCATCAGAATCACAGCAGACTTCTCAATGCAAACCCTCAAGGCAAGAAGAGCTTGGAGTGATGTATTTCAAGCCCTAAAGGAAAACAGCCTCCAACCCAGATTGATGTACCCTACAAAACTATCTTTCAAAACTGATGGAGAAATAAAATACTTTCATGATAAAGAGCACCTCAGGAACTTCATGAATATCAAAACGGCAATCCAAAAAATTTTAGACAATACCCTAGGAAAAGACAGTGAGGATCACAACCCCAGGAAACCCAGCAGAATGAATCCATTGGGCGTGACAAATTAAACGCAAAGCGGGAGAATCCAACAAAAAGAAAAAGTCATGACAAGGCTTTTAAAACTTTTGACTTCATCTCCCTAATGAGTGTATAATTCAATCTTGTTATTGTACTGATTAGTATTTTTCTGATTCTAGAGTTGCACACCATTCCTTGTGCTGGTACTGGCTATTTATCATCTTCTTACATCTACATTTTAATTGGGCTATTAATGAGCTCTAAGAATTCTTTATATATTCTGCTCATAGGTTATATGCATTGTAAATATGGTCTGTTTAAGGACTACTTTTCATTTTAATGATGTCATTTAAAGTTCTAAATTTTGATGGAATCTCATTTATCAATTTTTTTCTCTTATACATCATGTCTTTTGTATACTAGGTAGTCCTTGCCTACCCTGAATTCATAAACATTTTCCCTTATAATTTCTTCTTAAAGTTTTATACTTTTAGGCTTTCATATTTAGGTTCATAGATCCCTTCAAATTATTTTCATATATGGAAATAAAGGGTTGAGGTTAATTTTTTATGTAGGGATACCAGGTGTTCTAGTGCCATTTGCTGAAAACACTATCTCTTTCTCAGCTCTTGAATTGAGTTTATATTCTATAAAATGCTAATGTTAAATAATCTTTCAAAACTCAGTGGACTATATATGTGTGGTTCTATTTCTAGATCCTCTGTTTTATTCAAATGATCTATATGTCTTTCCTTACACCAACACTGCCTTGATTACTGTAGCTTTAGAAAAAGTCTTAAAATTAGGTACTAAAGGTCTTCCAACACTGTTTATTTATTTATTTATTTTTTAACTTTTTAACTGGCAAAGAAACAGACCTGAGAACCAGTGGAACAGATTAGAATATGCAGAAACAACTCCAGACACACTCAGCCACCTCATCTTTGACAAAGGAACCAAACACCCTCACTGGAGGAAAGATAGCCTCTGTAATAAATGGTGCTGGAAAAATTGGGCTTCAACTTGCCAAAGATTAAAACTAGACCTATATCTCTCACCATGCACTAAACTAAAATCAAAATAGATTAAAGATCTTAATATTAAAACAGAAATGCTGAACTGGCTGGAACAGAGGTTAGGTAGAACTCTTGAAGACTTTGGTGTAGGAAAAGATTTTATGAACAAAACCTCAGTTGCCCATGAACCAGCACAATCAACAAGTGGGATCTCTTCTTATTAAAAGCTTCTGCACAGCAAGAGAAATGACTGACAGTGTGGAGAGACAACCCACAATGTGGCAAAAAATTTTCACCTGCTGTTCCTCAGACAAAGGTCTACTATCTAGAATATATAAAGAACTGAAAAAAATGAGACCTCCCAAATTTAAAGACCCAATCCAAAAATGGGCATCTGAAATGAACAGACATTTCTCAGACAAAGAAGTAGAAATAGCAAATAAACATGAAAAAATGTTCAACATCACTGGTCATTCAAGAAATCCAAATGAAAACAATGCTGAGATTCCACCTCATCCCAGAAAGAATGGCTGCTATCATGAAATCAACCAATAACAAATGCTGGCAGGGCTGTGGGGAAAGAGGAACCCTGTTCCACTGTTGGTGGGAGTGTAGACTGGTGCAACCACTGTGAAAATCAGTATGGGCATACCTCAAAGAACTAGGACTGGAAGTCCCATTTGACCCAGCTATTCCTCTGCTGGGTAAATTCTCCAAAGAATTAAAGAAACATACTACAGTGATATATGTGCACCCATGTTCATAGCAGCAAAATTTGTAATAGCTAAAACATGGAAGCAGCCCAATTACCCATCAACTGGAGACTGGATAAAGAAAATGTGGTGTTTTTATAAAATGGAGTACTACTCAGCCATAAAAAATTAGAAATTAGAGACATTTAAAGGTAAACAGATGCACATTGAGGGGATATTCTTAAGTGATATAAATAGGACACGCATGTGTAAATACCAAATAGTTTCTCTAGTGTGAGAAACTTAAAATGTAAATAAGGACTAAAAGGTATAATAGATAATGTGAAATAGGAAGAAAAGGGGCAAAGGGGAAGGGGAAGGGGGAGACGTAGGGAAAAGGAAAGAAGGGAAGGAAGGTAATTGAGTTAATATGAGGAAATGAAAAAATGGAAAGAAAGATTTTGTAAATAGAGAGGGATGGAGGGGTTGAAGGGAGGGTAGGGGAATGGCAAAAAAATAAGAACCAAGAGAGATTATGTAAAGGTGCAAATTTCCAATGGTGAATGTCATTACGTTGTATACCTAAAATGTACCAGTAAAATCTTTAAAAATAGAAAAATAAAAAGAAAAAAAAATGATGAAACCAAGCCAGGTGGCAACAGAGGCACTTCCTTAACCATACTGGCTGAGGATTTTCACTCATCCTTGGTGAGGAGTGATTAGAAATTATTATCAGAATCCCACTGTGTATCTGTAATTCACAACATACAATTATGCTGAAGTTTACAGTAAACCATATGTAATTCTTACTCTATATGGTAGTCCAGACAGTCTCAAACAAGTCTATTATTGTTCTTAGAAGCCCCATGGCAAAAATAAAACTTTCTGGATATCATTATAATTATAAATCTGTCCTGGAAGTTCCCCCAAGTGCTTACCTGGGATGGGGGTGGAGGTGGGCTGGGATGGCTGTTGCAGCAGCAGAGAGGTGTTCATTCTCTCCGCAAGCATCTACTGAGAACCTGTGATGCAGCAGGCACTGCATTCAGTGCCAGGAACACAGCAGAACATAAAATGGAACTCATAGCCTCAGGAAGCCTCCAGGAAATAATTAAGCAGTGAAGATATGAGTGAAACTGGGACCTTAAGAAAGTCTGGGACAATCACTGAAGGGCAAAGATGATGAGGACCATGTAAAATACATAAAAGGACCAATGTAAAACCAAGCCCGTATTGTTACAGACTAGGTCCCTAGGCCCTGTATTAAATATTTAGAATGAAGAGATGAGAGGCTGGGTCATTCTGTTTTGTGCTCCAAGAACATAAATAGTGCAAACAGTGAAATTCCAGAGGATTTGGATGAGTTTGAACATCAGGATATTAGGCAGCAAGTATTCTGTAGTGTGTGCAGATGGCATGAAGTGGAGCACATGAGCAAGGAGATTTATAAGGGGCCGATGACTGAAGTGCTCATCTTGCAGCACAGCTGCAGGAAGGATAGCCAAAGAGCTGCAGGTGGGCGAAGGACAGGGAGCACCTCAGGTTCTACCCTCCCTTCCATTGCCAAAACCAAGGGAAGTGGGGAAGCCCGGAGACACTCAGATCTGTGAGTGCTCAGCCTCAAGAAGCCTAATTGCTAGAAAGGGCTGAGCAATTGCGTTCTCGGGAAAGAGGACAGTTTAGAGGTGACTAATCAAAGCCTTTAAAATTACTGGCTGAGTTTTTAGTTCTGCCCTGAGGCTATCTTGGCTTTGGGTTGTGTGCAGGAAGGAATGTGCAGGAGTCTCTTTTCTCCCAAAGGCTCTAAATGTAAAAAAACCTCAAATTCCAAATGATTGCATTCCCCACTTCCACCACCTTCCACCCTTCCAGCCTCCAGGCTGGTTAGTACTGAAGCTTATAGCTGTCTTTTTGCCCCACTCCCTCCACTTGTCCTGAGCAGCCTGGCCTTCCTTGATGACAGTGAAAATTACAATGATACTTCATTGTGTCTGTATCAGTCTCAGTGTACACACTTATGACAATTTTTAATCTCATTTGATAGAACAATGATAGAACACTTTTACAGCAGAAAAAACTGAGGCTCAGAGAGGAGATGGTGGGCATTTCCTTAGAGTTCCATAGCTGGTGATGGTGCTAAATTTCAACTCCAGCCATCTGCTTCCAAAGGCCGCTGTGTGATGAGTGGTCTTCATAAGGCAGTGTGTCCACACTGTGAACTGTAAGCTGCTGATGCAACCTTGTCTAAGTACATGAAGACTAATTCCCAAGAGGTGAGATGCTCCTTCCCAGTTCTGGGTTGGAGGATGTGGGAATCTTGCCCACCATGGCCAGATGTAGATGGCGGTAATAATGGTGGCATTACCAATGGCATTCTCAATATGCTAGGCCCTGTCTCAGCCCTAATGCAGTCTGAGAGACCAGAATTTTAGTCCTTGACCACTGGAGACAGTACCTAAAAAGTTCTGGTGTAGTAGTCACTTCTTTGGGGGGCATTTAGTGCCCATTTCCCCTCCGTTTATAATGGCATTTGGAGAGTCAGAGCTCTCTCCTCTACTGGTACTGTGTTGGTGCTTTTATATCTCCTGGTTTAATATACACCCATCAACCCAGTGCAGCCAACTAGACGCTCCCCTAGGACTTCAACTCTCACTTTGCTTGTGGTGAAATGGTTGGAGCACATTTATTCCACCAAGCACCCCAAGGCTGTTAATTTCTTTCTCTTTCTCTGACTCCAGAATACTTCTGGTTGTTATCCTTTCAAAATGCTATTCCACTGGATTTCAAAAGCCACCTGGTGCCATTAAATAAAACCCTGTTCCCTCTAAGCCAGCCAGAATCCCCACCTGCTGCTTGCAACCAGAGAACAGTTGATCGTCATCATCTTTTTTCTATTTCTTTTGTCTTCTTTCTTTTCTATCATCCTTTTAATGGGAATCAGAAAAGTAGAAAAGAGAGAACCCCGGATCGAAGCCAAAATGCTGTTAGAATCGTCTCTGCTACCCCATAGCCAAGTAATAACCAGACAAGCCAATCAACCTTTCTGAAAACTCAAATTTCTCTCCAAAAACTACAGCTAATGATATTATGTTTGTTGTAAAGATAACATGAGAAAATGTAGAAAGGCTCTGGCATAGGACCTAACACATACTAGGTGCTTTCCTTCTTTTCAGTTCTATTCCCTTGCTGGCTCTCTCCAGGTTGTTTCTACCTCTAGCCTCCATCTCCTGAAGCTTCTCTCTCCTCTTTAGTCTTCTTCTATCCCTCCTTCCTGCCTAAAGCAGCCCCTTCATCTCTGTCCTACACTACCTCCACCCCTCCCATAACCTGCTTCTCCATTCCTCCTCTTCAGCCACCTGCTCTCACCAATAACCAGCACACTGGTGATGTGCGGGACAAGGCCTTGGCTTACCAGCAAGTTAGCAGCAAATTACACGCACACAGAACACTTTTAATGGTGCTTTGATCAACCGATCATGAGATGTCAAGTCAATTAAAAATAGCTTCTAAGATAAGTAAGAATAAGGAAGGAATTCATAAATAAACCTGATGGTAAAGCTGTTTATCTTGGGGGAAGAAGACGGAAGTAGAGCAGGATCTCTGACCCTTCCAGATCTGTGAAGGAGCATTGTTCCAAGTACCCTGTGAGGAAAAGAGAGCAGGCCCAGAAACACACCTTAGGAAGAAAAGTAAACATGCCAGCCCCCAGCCCCAGGTGAGACAACTGCCCTCTTTCATCTGGGGATAAAGAGCACACTGAGTTTGTGACCAGGCTGAAGGTGAGTGGAGGTGAAGTTGGAAATTGGCTATATTAGGCTGGCTGCAAGTCAGCTGGTGTGTTTGGGGCTCAATGAGCCTGCCCTGCTGTGCATCTGTGCCTGCCCCAGGCTGAGTGTGGAAAGAAGGACTACCAGACTAAAGCAGAAGGGCATATCGGTCCCTGAGCTGTGATCAGACTCAGGGCATCAGCAGGCAGCTGCAAGACCAGGGCCTGACTCTGGCTTTGAAATATGTAGACAAAACCCCAGCCTGCATCAGAGGCCATCGTGACATTTTCAGTTGCTGTGAGCATGTCTGGGCACTTCACTTCCACCTCCTTCCTTTCCACCACTTGAAAATAGCATATTAGCATATTTTTTGTCTTGGATGAATATTAGCTACTGAGTTGACTCAACACAGCTTCCATCAGCCTTGTAGGCAGAAGCATCTTATGCCACAATGGCAGAAGTTCTAATGGGTGGCCTGACCCACTTCTTCATTCTGAGCCAGAATTCTGTTCAGATAATTCTTCCATCAAATGATTATGTTGCTCTTCAGATGCACATGCCCAATGAGCACTGCAGTTTGATCAAGGTCAACAAGATTTCTGGGCCTCTAGTGACCTATCCAGAGTCGTGCCATTATCCAAATTATTTTAGAATTGTCAGAAACCTATATCTGAAAGTGTGGAAAGAGTGATGGTGGGCTGTGAGCTCTCAGAGAATAAAGCTCAATATTAGAAAAGAGAAAGGAAATTGAGTTCATCTTCAGATGCTCCTATTGCTGAGGTCATCATCATCTGGGACACCAGTCCCATAGGACACATGGCTCCCTCCTCCCCTCCTTCCTTCCTTTATTCTCAATGGTAAGGAACAAGGAATCATGGGTACTTAGGCACATCATGGCTAGTGACCAACCATCTGCTGTCTACTTATCATCTCTAGCCTAGATGATATTTAAAGTCTTTTTGATCTTTAATAGTCCATGACTAATGGCATTTATGTTTAGAAACAGCCATGAACCTGGAGTCTCACCCAAAAAACAGTAATTATTTAATCTGGTTTAAAATCCTCTTAACTACAAACACATTGGTCACTATGAGCAAACAAACTATCTGAAAACTTAGAAAATAATAAATAGAAAAAAAGTAAGGGAATGATTAACCCAAAATGCAAAACTATCTTTGGGTATAGAAAGGAGAATTCTATAGGGAGGGCTTGCAAGAGAGGCTAAGTTACTGGAGATACTATGTTTTTTAAATTGGCTGGTGAATACATGAGTGTTGACTTTATTATGATTTGTTTGGATTTCATATACCTTCTTCAGTGTATGATATATTTTATAGAGACTTGCATATACACACAATTTATTAGGTGAAGTAAGGGAAATAATAGATTGAGCACAATGTCTGCCATCAACTGTATCTAAATGGACCATTTTACTCAGAGCCTCCTCACATCTAGTTCCTGTGTGAAGAACTTGTTTCCTACATGAATCTATTGCTTCCAGTGTCCTGTGGTGGTAACAACCTCAAACTTGGAAGGGCTATGCTGCTACTCATTAGCAATACTATATTTTATGTATATTGAAGTTATTGTATTCTCTTCTATAAAATGGGAATAGCAATTGCCTACCTTAAAGTGTTGGCATGAGGATAAAAGATGATGATGAAGGCCAATATTCTAAAACAGATGTCCCCAATCCTCAAGCCACAAGTCTAGTCTGTGGCTTGTTAGGAACTGGGCTGCACAGCAGGAAGTGAGCAGTGGGTGAGTGAATGAAGCTTCATCAGTATTTGTAGCTGCTCCCCATTGCTCGCATTAGCACCTGAGCTCTTCCTCCTGTCAAATAAACATTGGCATTATAGTCTCATAGAAGCCCAAACCCTCCTGTGAATTGTCTATGTGAGGATCTAGGTTGTATGCTTCTTATGAGAATCTAATCCCTGATAATCTGAGGTAGAGCTGAGGCAGTGATGGAGCTGGGGCACTGGGAAGCAGCTGTGAATACAGATTAACATTAGCTGAGGGGTTTGACTGCACAGAGACCATAATAAATCAATTGCTTGAAGACTCATATCAAAACCCTATTAGCAAGTGGCAGGGACAATTAAGCTGCTCCTAGTAGCAGGCCTTATAGTGGCAAATGAATTGATGTACTTCAATTGTATAACTGCATTTGGTGGCATGCTTTAGGTCAGAATCCAACACTTATTTTAGTCTGCACATTATTTTATTTATTACTTCTATCCATGCCTCTTTCCTGTACTGTGCACTTGTCTCAGTCACAGTTTTGGTAAGCCCACAAGCTAACCCTGAGTAAAAAACAAAATGTCAATGGAAAGCTTCCTTGAAAAGGGGGAAAGACCCAAAGATAAGAGAGCAGAAGACTCTAAGACTGCCAATAAAAAAGAAATCTGCATTTAAAAGAAAACACCGAGTCCTACTTAGATTGTCAAGCGGTGTCCAGCTATCCAAAGAAGATATGAAATCTTCAGAATGGTTTTACCACATGGAGAACAAGCAACCTGCATTGAAATACAAGACTTTGAAGTTTTTCAAAGGAAAAAAAGTGAACACAAAGAATAGAAGCAATTATTGAAGGCCACCACTTCATCAAATGTGTCTGCACTGAGAGCATCATTCTTAGTGGCTAACCACATAGCAAAAGCTATGAAGCCCCTTACTATTGGTGAAGAGTTTATCTTGCCTGCTGCTAGGGACATTTGTCATAACTTTTAGGAAAGACTGCAGTCCAAAAAGTGGCATGTGTTCCTCTTTTGACTAATAACATAACTAGATAAATTGATGAAATAGCAGAGGATATTAAGGCACAATTGTTAGGGAGGATTAATGAGTCACCATGGTATACAATTCAGGTTGATGAGTCTACTGATGTTGAGAAGCCAACAATGCTTGTTTTTGTGTAATGTATTTTTCAGGAGGATGTCCATGAGTATTTGTTATGTGCCCTTTTGTTACCAACCTACACCACAGCTGAAGAACTATTTAAGTTTTTGAGTTATTACATATCAGGAAAGCTTAATTGGTCATTTTGTGTTGGTTTATGGAAAGATAGAACAGCTATCATGACTGGATGACTTTCTTTGAGTCAATAAGGTCACTTCTGAATGTGAGTCTATTCACTGGGTCATCCATAGAGAAATGTTGGCTAACCAAAAAATTGTCACCTGAACCTAACATTTTACAGGATGTAATTAAAATTACCTACTGCATTAAAGTACATGTCTGTTCATTCAGTTCTGTGAGGAGATAGACTCAGAGCACACATATCTCTTATGCACAGAAGTGAGATGGCTTCCTAAAGGTAGATCACTGACCAGAGTTTTTGAGTTACAAGAACTGCTCAAGAAATTTGTTTCACTACTATTTAGATTCAATGCAATGCCAATTGAAATTGCAACAATATACTACACAGAACTGGAGAAAACAATCCAAAAATTCATTTGGAAACAGAATAAACCTAGAATAGCAAAAGCAATTCTAGGCAACAGAGACATGGCTGGGGGTATCACAATCCCCAACTTGAAACTATACTACAAAGCTACTGTGATAAAAACAGCGTGGTACTGGCAAAGAAACAGACCCGAAGATCAGTGGAATAGATTAGAAGATGCAGAAACAACTCCAGACATACTCAGTCACCTCATCTTTGACAAAGGAGCCAACCACCCTCATTGGAGGAAAGATAGCCTATTTAATAAATGGTGTTGGAAAAACTGGATTTCAACCTGTCAGAAATTAAAACTAGACCCATACTTATCACCGCACACTAAACTAAGATCAAAGTGGATTAAAGATCTAAATATTAAGACAGAAACACTAAACTTGCTGGAAGATAAGTTAGGTAGAACTCTTGATGACATTGGCATAGGGAAAGACTTTATGAACATATCTTCAGTAGCACAGGAGCTAGCACAAAGAATCAACAACTGGGATCTTATCATATTAAAAAGCTTCTGCACTCCAAGAGAAACTACCAACAGAGCTAAGAGACAACCTACAATGTGGGAAGAAATATTTAGCAGCTGTACCTCACACAAAGGTCTATTATCGAGAATATACAAAGAACTGAAAAAAATCAGACCCCCAAATTCAAAGACCCAATTCAAAAATGGGCATCTGAAATGAACAGACACTTCTCAGACAAAGAAATAAAAACAGCAAGTAAATACATGAAAAAATGTTCAACATCACTGGTCATTTGAGAGATGCAGATGAAAACAACACTGAGATTCCACCTCACCCCACAAAGAATGGCTGCTATCAAGAAATCAACCACTAACAAATGCTGGCAGGGTTGTGGAGAGAAAGGAACCCTTCTCCATTGTTGGTGGGAATGTAGATTGGTGCAACCACTGTGGAAATCAGTATGGAGATACCTCAAAGAACTACAGCTACAGGTCCCATTTGACCCAGCTATTCCCCTGCTGGGTATCTTCCCAAAAGAAATAAAAGAATCATACCACAGCAATATATGTGCATCTGTGTTTATAGTGGCACAATTTGTAATAGCTAAAGCTTGGAAAGAGCCCAAATGCCCATCGACTGGAAACTGGATAAAGAAGATGTGGTTTTTTTATAAAATGGAGTACTACTCAGCCATAAAGAATGAGAAACTAGAGACATTTATAGCTAAATGGATGCATATTGAGACCATACTCTTAAGTGAAATAAATAGGACACACATGTGTAAATACTGAATAGTTTCTCTAGTGTGAGAAATTGAAAGTGTAAATAAGGATGAAAATGATTAAAATGAATAATTGATAATTTGAAATAAGAAAAGGTCCAAGGGTTTGGGGATGGTGGAAGGGAAAAGGAAAAGGGAAGAAGGGAAAGAAAAACTTATGAGAAAAAAATGGAATCAAACTCTGTGTAGATAGGGAAGGGTCGAGGGGGTGAAGGGTGCACAGGTAATGGGAGAAAAAATAAAAACTAAGATGCATCACGTTCTGGTACAAACACCCAATGATAAATGTAATTACCTAAAATGTACCAATAAATATATATATTTTAAAAATTAAAAAAATTTAAAAACTTAAAAAGAAAGATGTCAAAGTAGGGGTGAGGGAGGGGCAGAAGGGAATGAAAAAGGAATGAAGATGTGTTATGTCCATGTACCAACTCTCCACTAGGAATGTAATCACTATGCTCTGCAAACATGTACTAATAAAAAATAAAAATTTATAAAAATTGTAAAAAAAAAAAAAAGAAAAGAAATTTGTTTTAGAAAGAGTCACCACTGGCAGTACATTTTTTAAAATTTAATTTGTATTTATTATAATAGTAAAACAAAAACTCCAAAAAGCCAAAAGTAACAAGAGCCTCAACAGTGTCCCCATATCACCTCCAGATGTTGTCATATTCCCATTCTCCCCCTCTGTGATTCTCTTGCTTTGCTTCGTTTTGTTCCTTAGTTTGGCAAATGGAAGACTAAGGCATGAAGCACCACCCTCAACCCCATCCTTCAGGTGTTTCTTAAGCATCCGCATATTGGGGAAGACCTGGCAGCTGCCCATGCACCTGAAGCCACTATACAGGTCCTCCAGCACCAAATCCCGGGCCAGATGCTCAGGCGGCTTCTCAGCCTCTTCCCTTTCCTCTTGGCCTTCCCAGTACAAGCCATTTTCACTGTCAGTTAGGGCATCTCTTAGGCACACAGAAGAGAGGCTGGCTTTTGAAGGGATCTTCTCAGGAAAGGTGATTTTTGCTCTTCTTGTCCTCTTTGCGGGGGACTCCAAATCTTCTTCTGTATCCCCCAGGGAAGCCCTACCCCTTTTCATTGGGACAGGCTTATAGTAAACATTCAGGACTCTTTTCTTTTCAGTAGATGTTGCAGACTCTGAGGGGTTATTGGCCAAGGAGAAAGGTAAATGGGAACGTTCCATGAAGGAGAAATTCTCCCTCTCCATCAAATCTTGATTTAAAAGCCTCTTGGAGGATCCAGGACCATCCTGCTCCATAGGAATGCACTTGCTTGAAGAAGAGATCCACAGCAAATGTTCTGAGATGGAGAAATTCTCTCCTGCATCCAGATTTGAACTTGGGACCATCTCATGTGTCTCAGCGGTATCCTCTGGAGAGTCGTGCAGTTCTGCATCCAAGCATTTGTCTTCATAGGAGAAGTCCCCTGAGATTGAGGAAGAACTGTCCGCCACTTTGTGGCCTTGAGTATGGGCCAGTACCTTGCTCTACCCTGCAGAACATCTTGTAAATCCATCTTTCCTCTTGTACCCCTTGACTTCTTCACAGGTCATTTTAAGAGTTTCTTCTGGTGTTTTTTCTTCTCTTTATGTTTCATGGTTCAACTCTTTGCAGAATTGCTGATAGCAAGTAAGAGTCTAAGACTGTTCTCAGAGAATTATTAGTAAAGATAAGAAATTAAATGTATACACCCAAAATAAAGCAAATAAGACACTATCTGTTCACCAGATCACTGTCCTTCGCAACACTCAGTGTGATACCCTGGTTGGTATGATACCAGTTATCACTAAGGCCTCAGCAGGGTTCTACGACCTACTGACGACATCCACGGTGTTCCAGGACCCCACCAGTATTCACAGCACTGCAGGATTGCCTAATCTATTGCCTTCGTTCATCTGTCACTGACTTGAACTTTCATACCCAAAGTGTAATAGATGATATTAATTAAACAAAGGAAATCCTTTGATGTGTCTAGGGCTACTGTACTTCTGAATCTTCCCAACCCCAAGGATATGGCAGGACCAGAGATGATTAGGCTTAGAATCATACTTCTATCATGGAAATTAGTAAATATTACATCATAGTATTACTATTTAAGTTATCTGGAAATACACATCAGATACATATTATAATAGAGGTGCATATTTGAGAGTACCTCATAAATCCAAACAATTCCAGCACTTATTAAATTTCTCCGGCTACTGTGTACATTCTCATGTGTCTTCCCAGTCCAGCCTGTCTCCTTTGCCACTCTTCTTCATCACTTCCCTGATAGCTGGGAGAGACTCAGTTTATTTATTTATTTATATATATATTTATTGGTACATTTTAGGTATAACATACATGTACATTTATCATTCGGTGTTTGTACCAGAACATGATGAATCTTAGTTTTTATTTTTTCTCCCATTACCTGTGCACCCTTTACCCCCTCCACCCTTCCCTATTTACACAGAGTTTGATTCCATTTTTTTTTCTTTCTCATAATTTTTCCTTTCCTTTCTTCCCTTTCCCCTTCCCCTCCCACCATCCCCTAACCCTTGGAAAAAGGTAATGATTCTGTTTTGTATCTAGCAATATGGAAGCTCTTGGAGACAGCAGAGGTAGAGGCAGGGACTCAAATTAGAAGACTACTAGAAAAATCCAGGCAGTGAAAGCTTGGAATAGAGTGTGATTATGACCGACAGCTGCACAAGCTCTTATGACTGACAAAGGTAAGGAATTCAAGATTATTATGGCCTTAGAAGTAGGAAACTAAAAAAAAATACTGAGCCTACTGATGGAGCTAGTGAACTTGAGGATGTGGGCAGGGGATGTGAAGAGATCACTTTTTATGTAGAGGGCATCATGGCGTTTCCAAATAAATATGTCTTGTAAGCAGCTGAAGACTTTGGATCTAAATTGGTCCAAAAGTTCCACCTAATGCACGAGCACAGTAGACTGTAATCCTGCCTGTTTTAACTCCAGAGTGGAGGCCTGGTTATCTGAATGTAGGGCCCAACTCATTCTGACACAATTTTGGAGTGCCTTTTCATGTGCATTTGGGAGTTCTGAGGTCAGAGAGAAGACACTTTATGGCACCATCCATGCTTAGAGCACCTTTTTTTACCTACTACGCTCTCAACAGGTATTTCTTGAATTTAATAGTAGATGAGACCTGAGGAAAAGTAAACAGGATTAAAAACTGAACGTTAGGCAGTATGCAGAATTAGGGAATAAGGCAGAAGTGTCATTGATGGAGTACTCATAAAGAAATTCAGAGACAGAATCAGTTTCAAGTAAGACATGATTAAACAAAAGTACACCTTTCCCAATTCACACATCTCTGAATTCTCTTCACATTATAATTGCTGGACTACTCTAAGTAATTACTTGACAATTTCATCTTGTACAATTTTATATCCCCAGGGCCTATCAGTGTCTGATACAGAGACACACATTTGCTAAATAAATGATGATTGCTAGGCATGGTGGCACACGCCTGTAGTCCCACTGCTCAGGAGGCCGAGGCAGGAGGAGGATAGCTAAGTTGGGTTTTTTTGGTACCGGGATCGAACTCAGGAACTTGTGTTTGTGAGGCAGGCGCCAGGACCACTGAGCTAAATCCCGGGCCAGGATAGCTAAATTTAATAGAAATCTCATTCCAACCTGAGAAGTTAGGAAGACCGTCTTCCTTCTTTGATCCTACAGATGAAAAAAGGAATGACCTTTACTACATGCTACACGAGCGGAATTCTCCATCCCCTCCCAGTCCGATGAGGTCAATACCCATCTTTCCACTTACACCAACAGAGCAGGTAGAAGGGGAGGGGAGTGGACAGTAGGTGGGGGAGAAGGGTGAGGCTTTTCACAGCAGTGACTGTTCCTGTGGAAATGAAGCACAGATACCACAGCACCAAGTTTTGTTAGGGATTTCATTAATGTTAAATCTCTAGGAATGACGAGTCCTCATTAGAGGGCACAAGAGTCCAGAAAATCTCTTCAGATCTCATAGTGAACCATCAGCTCAGGTTCTTTGGTGGGATCACCGCCTCGTTCCAGGTACAGATTATTATAAGGACACTGTTTCGGCCCCACAGGCTGGTAGATGGGGTACATCTCTCCTACCCAGAACATGAAAATCCTGAAGGCCACAAAGCCGAAGAGATGCTTACACATGATGTCCCAAGAAACAGGTGTAGGGGACGTGTCTACACGGTTCCTGATATACATGTCTAGGTCCCAGTGAATCGGTTCACCCCAGTTCAACCTCAGGTCTGGGTGATCCCATGCATACCATGGATCCCTCTCGTGCTGTGAGGAGTCAGGCAGCTTTGGGTAGTCGCCATACCCCATGCCATCATCCGGGTAAGGCTCGTAGTCGTCCACACACATATTACACTTCTTGGCGGCGGCCGCCCGTTCCTCTGGGGTCCTAGGGTAGGGGCCCGGCAGCAAGTCCTTGGTAATGTGGGAGGCTGTCTGTGCCCCTAAAGGCACCGCCTCCTGAGCTACGCTTTGCAGTTACCGGACGCCAAAAGCCGCCGCCCGGCTCCCCGCCATCTTTGGCAGTACATTTGATGTGTGACATATTCAACCTGTTCAACAAACTCAATCTATCACTTCAGGGGAGAACAACTGTATTTAAATGGCAGATAAAGTGGATATATTCAAAGCCAAACTAAATTTATGGGGGTGACAAATGAAAATTTGGATTCTTGACATGTTTTAAACATTAGCAGAGACTTTGAAAGAGCCTGGGCAAGGGACTTCTTTCTTCCAGCTTGTGCATGACCACCTATCTCAGCTTTCAAGAGTTTGAGCATTACTTCCCCACCACAAAGGCCCCGAAGTGTGAAGGAATAGATACACAGCTCATTTGTAAATAAGCCAGGTGAATCAGCTGTCTGTTCCAGGAGGCTCAACTACTTGAGATCATACATGACAGTGATCTTAAAAGTATGTTTGGGACAACTTCTAATCATACATTCTGGGTCAAAGTTAAGGCAGGATATTCTGAGATTGTCACAAAGCCTGCTTCTATTTCCAGCATCCTTACTGGAAGCAGGGTTTTCTTTAGTGACAGCAACCAAAATGAGATTACAGAATAGACAAGACATAAGCAACTTCAAATGTCACTGTCTCCTATCACCCCTAGAACAATCTAGTTGCAGGAAAGCAAGCTTGAGTTTCTCACTGGTTCTGCATTATGGTGAGTTGTATAATTACTTCATTATATATGACAATGTAGTAATAGTAGAAATAGAGTGGACAATAAATGTAATGCACTTAAATCATCCCAAAACCATCCTCTCCCCTACCCTGGTCTGAGGCAAAATTGTCTTCCATGAAAATGGTCCCTTGTGTCAAAAAAGTTGAGGACCACTGTTCTAGAAAGCTTCATTTTTTACCAACGGCTTCCCACTATCTCCAAGGCTCCAGTGATGTGCTTCTTCGACTCTTGTGCAATCTTCAAGCCTCCCAATGCCTCAGCTTACCTCAAAGTTCTGGTATTGCAGTCATCAGATGAAGGTTGCTATTTCTTTTCTGATTAAGCCAGGGAGCTGCTTTGTTTTCTGCTACCCAAAAATGGTCAGGGAAGGGACCACCTTTTCTAGAGACTGTCTCCATATCATTTGTCCCTATATGAATGGTCCCACTTGTGGCCTAAAGTCTCCAGAAACTAGGCGTTTGTGACTATTCTGGGTGACATACTGACTTCCTTTGGAATGTGCTCATCTCAAGCTTTCCATACTTTCAATCCCCTTAGGAAAGCACACAGCAGTGTTACCTTAGGGACAACTACCCAGCTCTCCAGGACATGTCTGCCATCCCAGCTGATCTAATTTGCTTCCAGGAAGAATTAGGACATACTGTATCTTAGTCAGTTTTCTCATCACTGGAACAAAGTACCTAACACCTGCGATTTAAAGGAGAAATTTATGTTGATTCACAGTTCAGAAGTTTCAACCCATGCTCATCAGGCTTAAACAGAGAAACAGCATAGCAAAGGGGCCTGAGTGGAGGAAAGCTGCCCATGTCACAGTAGGCAAGAAGCAGAGAATGCAAAGGGAGGAATTGGGGAGGGAGATACTGTACACCCTACCAGGTCATGTCCCCAGAGGCCTACCACTTCTAACCAAGCCCTACATCCTAACATTATATTTAGCTATAATGCCACCATGATTCAATCACTTTTAAAAGC
Organism: Heterocephalus glaber; assembly: GCF_053883595.1. NCBI lineage: Eukaryota > Metazoa > Chordata > Mammalia > Rodentia > Bathyergidae > Heterocephalus > Heterocephalus glaber. The sequence continues at coordinate 48,146,249 of NW_028258320.1, read as the reverse complement.
CCCATCTATGAGCATATAAGGTTTGGGGGGACAGCTAGATATAAAATATAACATTAGGCAAAGCCTCACTCAGCCCAATCAGTCACTCAGCCAGGAAGTGGTAGGCAAGTTAAAAACGTTGGTACATCAGCCCTTGGAGTGCACCTTTTCCCAGCCACTGTCCAATAGTCTCCAGAACACACACATCAGGGCTGGGCCTCCCCTTCTTCTCTATTCTCCATGTCACATTAACTTGGTTATTCTTAACATCAGCTTCCTCCAAATACTCAGAAACATGTACCAATGAGTCACTGGCCTTAGTTTGCATCAGGTGCAGCTGAAGGATTTGGGCTGCGGAAACCATGTTGGTAGAAAGGCCCAGAAGGGCCTGTGCATGTCAGGTACCATTCTTGTTGCTACAGAACATCCCTAAGGCAAGTATATATTTTTTTTGCATTTTATAGTTTATTTTGAAGAGCTAAGGTCCTTAGTAGTCAACCAAAACATGTTGTTTTCTTTTTAAAATACTTTAAAATGTTTCACAGCATCAAATATGATCTTGGAATCAAAATGCTTTCTAAAATTAATGGCTGATTTTATGACTCAAGACTATCAGAAAATAAGCCTCCTTACACATTCAAAAATTACTTTACTAGATGCTTTTATGCATACCTATTCCAATAAGAGGTAATCCCCCACTCATTAATTTCATGGAGATTCAGAGGCTAGCTGATGGGCAAAGAAATGAGGAGGATATATTTTGTCCTCAAAGAAAGTTAAAGCCATTTTCAAATACTAAGTTCCTTGTACTTTTTAAAGAGAGTGAGATTTTGCAATCTGAGGGTGTTTTACTGTTTAAGGATCTGCCATTAAAAAGAATAACTACTGCTTTTCTCCTTTAAAACACACATATAAAATCACACAGGCCAGGATTCTCTTTGTACTGTAATCATTTTCATCCCACCTCCTAACCCCCAGATGTTCTGTTTCCAACATATTGGAAACCCAATTCACCTAGCAAAACTCCGGGAAGACATAGAAAAAGCAAATAGATCCATTAAAGTTCTACTTTATTTTTCAATATTTAGCTACTCCACAGTCCTCACATGGCTGTCAAGTTCCTCCAGTTCACAAGAATAAGCTCTAAAGTCAGAGTGATGCCCTGCAGCTCCAGAAAGCCTTCTACAGATGCAAGCACATGGCCATTCCTTGTTCTCTTGACTCACCTAATTGATGAGGCTGGAAGGCTTGGGCCAGAGCAGGCTAGCTTCCTGGCCTTCCTGCCTCCAGGTCTCCCTGTCTCCACTCAGACACCCCACAAGAGATGTCATAGACTCTTCTTCCCAGCTTCAAACCACTATGATTGCAATAAAGGGAGACAGCCAAACATTATGAGCCTCCTGAAGTTGTCCTGAAAGAAAAAATATCAAACCTGAATCTGATGACATTGATAGCTCAAACTTTCAATTCATAGCTAACACACAAAGGCACATGTTAAATGACACCATGCACAGGCATCTCACAAAATCCAGACTTTACAGGGCAAATGACCAGGTTTCTTCAGCAATAAAGAGAATGTAAACACTTAATTGAATATTTGGTAATCGTAAAGAAACATGGCTAAACATTTTTAGATGTGGTATTGTGGTTATGCTTTTTTAAAAAAAAAAGTCCTTTCCTTTTAAAAAAAATATAGAATATTTCCAATCAAAATTATGATAGCTGAGATTATCATCAAATTAATCCACAGGTGGTAGAAAGAGATAAACAAGCTATGGCACAAAAAGACTGACCTTGATCATTGTTGAAAGTAGGCCACTGAGTCTATTAGATCATTTATAATTTATACTTTTGATATATTTGAAAAATATAGTAAATATTTTTTAAATGAAAAAATGTTCTTATTATCTCCCGTTGTCTAGATCAGCAGTGATAGCTCTGGATCTCATGTATTTCACATCATGAAATACATAGATTCTCTCCTTTAGAAATTCATGTACAAAACATGGGCATAGTGGCACAATCCTATAGGGCTGATTACCCAAAAAGCTGAAGCAGGGCGATTGCTTGCATCCATGAGCTTGGGCAATATGGTGAGATCAGAAAAAAATTCATGCACAGTCAGATGTTTGCACATAATTGGGGTGATCACAGACTCATGACAGCCCTTAGATCTCTAGTTTTCAGGTTCAATTATGAGCCAGGCCCCTTGTCAACTTCCTTCCCAGCCTTTCTCCACCTTCTGCTATCAGCTCTGCCCACACCTGCTCCTCATTCTTCTGCTCATGGGGGCCCCTTGTCTGAAGACCTTTTCTAAGGCCACAGTAAACCTCCCCTCATTCCTACAATTCTCCCCAGTCAGCAGCATGTCCACAGTGCTGGCCTCCACCCTGAGGACCAGGTCCTCTCCATCCCCACCTGCCCTCCAATGCACTGCCACTCAATAACCTGGAGCATCCATCCCACCTGCACTAAAAGCCCTGCTCACGGGTTTGCTCCTCTAACACTACAAGCTTCTGTAAGGCTAATTTTCTCTTTTCTATGCTGAGCCCAGAACTTTATACACAGCCAATAAATGTTGGTTAAAATGAATTCAGTGGAAAATATAATGCCCCAGGGTCAGGGGAGAGCTAATGGGATCTCACAGCTCAAATACCAATATTACCAAAATGTCAGTACAGAGGAACAAAACGCTGAGCTCATCACAGCCAGGTCATTTGTCAGATGAAGTCCATACCCTGAGGTGGCAAGGGTAGAGGTGAAGCCTCTGCCAGGTCAGTGGCCTGCACAGCTTCAGCCCACAAGGACTCTGTCCCTGAGCTCAGCTAAAAAATGGAGGTTACCAAAATGGGGCCCTTTGACTCGTACATCTGGTATTTCATTTTCTCCCTGGAAGTCCCTGAGAATGTGTCTGTGGGTGCAAGTGGGGATGTCTTCTTAGGCAAGTGGGGATCGCACTGGACATGTGAGCTCACCTGCACACACACGTACACACACACACACACACACAGGCCTCGTAGCTTCTGTGCTAACATATTTCCAGGTGAAACTTCACTCAGCCCTCAGTGTGAATTAACCCAGCCTTCAAGAGTTCCCAGAGAACTTCAGGCATCCAGGAGGCAACCTGAAATCCAAGGTCCTAGGAATACAAAAGCCAGCTGAGGGAGAAGAGCTCAGACAGCGAAAGCTACAGCCAGGAGAGATGGGCGAATATTAAGTCAAGGGCAGATAGAATGGCTCAAACCAGAGAAAAAGCCCCTAAGCCCCAGAGGAGAGAATGCAGCCAGTTCAGGAACTGACATGGCCCATGACAGAGCCTGAAGGGGCTGCTAAGTTCCCTACCAACTCACCTCAGCATTTGAGTGGCACCTCTTTAAAGGACTTGGCCCTTCCTGTTTTTTAAAAGTCACCCTTGGACCTGACAAGATGAGAGAAGCAACAAAGGGAATAAGGCAGCTTTTCTGAGTTTGCTTTGATAGCTATGTGACAATGGCAGGGACAGTCTGGGTAGCTGCAAAGTAATTTTGGTTGTCCATTCAGGTACCTTCTCCACCTTTCATACACTAGAAAGGACAAGCTTGTGAGGGGCACACTGGGTCTGACTCTGGGAAGTTTGCCTACTCTCAGGTGGCCTCCACTGTCATCTCTGAAGAAGGCAATACTGCTCCCATTTTATAGCTGACAGTGCTGAGGCTCATCAAGTGCACTCGGAGTAGACAAGTCCCTCATCCAAGAAGACGTGGCTGGCAGGTAGCAGTCCTGGATTTAGAAGCCAGGTCTGATGTGCTGAGAAGTCTAGAGCCTGGTACAACTGCCATGTCTCACCTGTGGAGATGAGGCTGTAGCTGGCTTCAGGCAAAACATGTGAGCCTTGAATTGTTCCATCAGCTCTCACAGCTAACAGTGGCACAACTCCTACACCAGACCTGGCATGAAACAGTAATTATTGCTTACATAATATATTATGGATGGGGGAACTGAACTTGGCAGGCAGAGGGGACCCCCCCAGGGAGGTAGTGTGGAGTTTCACCTACCACAGCTACTTGGCCAGCATTTGCTCTTTCTGAGTTTCTTCCACTCTGGACCATAAGCAATAGCTAGAAGAAAATTCTTCTGGAACTGGTACCTTCCCTCAAGGGATTCTGTGAAACTGGGCAATGTTTCTACTTCTTTTTTTTTTTTTTTTTTGGTACCAGGGATTGAACTCGGGTCCTTGCACTTGCGCAGCAGGCGGCAAAACCACTGAGCTAAATCCCCGGCCCAGTGTTTCTACTTCTAAAGTGCCCCATTTCCCCTCCCACCTGCAGCATTTTCGAGGGGACCCCCAAATCGTGTTCTAGTCTTAGTCATAGCCACATCTGATGCCAGATCAGGAAAGTGTTCTTGCCAGCCTCTCATTTCCCTGTTTTATCCCCCTATCTCTGTAGGACATCCTCTCCCTCCCTGGTGAATGATGAACTTGCCAGGAGACCTGGATTTTCTTCCTCTCTTCCTTTTCTCGTTTGCAGAATTTCCTTATCTTGACTCCTTCTTTCATTCCATCTTTAATCATTTGCATCCTTCCTTTCTCACTTCCAGTTCTTTCCTCTTTTCTCTTTGCAGACTTTTATGGCACCTGCTGAGTCTCCTGAACCCATTATGTCTAGAGCCCATCCTGTGGATACTTTCATGATTTGCTTCATTGTGTCTTCAACTCCTACACAGGATCCCAGGCATCCTCCCCATTGTGAAATGTAGATTCCTGGCCTATTTACCCTTCCTTCTCTAAGGGAAATGCACTCAGACTCCAAAACCTCGGCCTCTTCACATACACCACAGCAAGGAGGGTTGCTGTAACTACCTCTATTTCTCAGGTGGGAAACTGAGGTTCAAAGACTCCCCAAGTTTCCCATGGCTAAGAGGTGTTGTGGGAAGCACAAAGCAGATGCCTGCAATGTAGAAGTGCTGCCCTTTTCATTCCTTCAGCTGTCACCAGAAAAATCCTGGAGATATGTAAGACGTGCGGTTCCCCTGTGAGGACCTCATTGTAGCCACGTAGGGATTCATCAAACTGAATTGCCAAAAAGAGCCCCATATGTCCAGACCCCTGTGCATAGGACGGCCTGTTTCCCCACAAGCTCCCCAGAATTGAAAGGGAAGAGTTTTACTCACCAGTTCCACACACTCCTGAAACAGAAGGATGATGTCTGCCCTTCAGCAGCCCAAGTTCCTGGGCTCCAGGTCTTCTCTTCAAAGAGGTCTTCTCTATGAAGGAGCCAGAGCTCCTTTGTATACTGGCCCACAGCCAAGGTTCCCCTCTCCATCCAGAGTCTCCTCTGGCTGATGGCTTAACTTCTCTTCTCCCTCTTCCTCTCATCTTATCAAACTCTGACAAAGTCTTTACCTGCTGCAGAGATGCTGCCTTTTGCAAACTGCCACAGACAGAATTTACTTTTTCCTCTATGAACAGTTTAAACACTCTTTACCAGATCCATCACACCAGTTGAGGTTAAACTTGCACCATGAACATATCTGACAAGCTTGCCCTACCTGTCTGCCAGCCCCCACTCCTTCCTCACTTGGACACTTCTCTGGATTTCCTACACTCCCTGCAGTCTCATCCTTATTCTGGCACTGAGCCTCTGGCACTTGTCAGTTTCAAACTCTCCAAAATTGATGCCCTTCCACTTGGTTTGGACAGACATATTTTCTCATTCTTACTGGAACATAACTCCATGGCTGAAACCTCCACCGCTTTTAAGACAGGACTTTCACAGGGGGGTTGTACTCATCAGCTCAGCCATTCCCACAGTCTTTAGCCTGTAGCCCCCAACAATAGCCAGACCCCTTGGCCATCTTCCAATTTGAGGCCCATGGACCTGAGAGCCCTGCTCATGCAGTGAGTAACCCCTGACCTGAGACTCTTCCTGGACAGCCTGTCCTCTTGTCTGGATCTTGCCAAAGAAATTGGGACACAGAGTGCCTGTTGGGAGGAGGGGCAGTGGTGGAAGAGCTACCTGGGGTGTAATGCACAAGGCAGCCTGTGCTGGTCTCAATTCCTGCCAGGATGGAGTCTAGCTCTGTGAGTGTGAGGACAAGGGCCATGGCGACAGGGCAGCAGGGTCTTCAAGCAGAGCTCTAGAGTCAGGCAGCAGAAAGGAAATTAAATCTCCTACCAATAATAACCATTTTTCAGCCATTTCCACTCCACCCTCTTTTTTGCCTTTATAGTCTAGTTTTTTAAAATCTTGAAATAATTAAAGATTGATGGGAAGTTGCAAAGATAAGACAAAGATGTCACCTGTACCCCTTACCCAAGGGTTATCAGTACAGCTATAGTACTAAATCAGAATGAGAAAATTGGCACAGGGTCAGTGTGTGTGAGTATTTCTATGTCATTTCCTCACATGCAGATCCACATAACTACCACAGCAAATGAGATACAGAACTATCCCATCACTACAAAGAACATAGCTGCTCTTTTTATTGTATCCTAACAGTGTTCTAGGTATATGTTCAGCATATCTTATTTATTTCCTGTATCACCTGTGACTGTTAATTGTGATATATCGATTTGACTAGACTAAGAAAAGCCTAGCAGATTAGTAAAACACACTTCTGGGTGTGTCTGTGTCATGATTTCAGAGACCATTGGCATGAGAAGGAAGAACTCTCCTGATTGTGGGTAACACCAAGAAGCAGGCTTATAGCCTGGGTGGAATGAGAAGGAAAGAAGGAAGGCATTCAGCTTGCATTTAGAAAGCTCCGCTCTGCTTGAATAGGCATGTCCTTTGCTACTGTCATCACCTGTGGATATCAGACTCTAGTTTTTCAGCCTTTCAATGCAGACTAATGCCAGCAACTCTCTGGGAAGCTTCCCAGCCTTCTGGCTCAGACCAGTACTGCATCCTTGATCTGTCTTCTTCTGTGACTTCCAGCTCCTTAGCTTTTTTTTTTTTAAGCAAAAGATTTATTGGTACATTTTAGATATACACAATTATAACAGTCATCATAGGGAATTTGCACCTATACATGATGTACCCTGCCCCTTCCCCTTTTCCCATTCCCCTCCCTTCCCTCTACCTTCCCCTCCCCTCCCCTCCGCATGTATGAAAGCTGTGTTTCCATTTTTTCCTTCTATTTTCACTTTTTTTTAATGTCCCTTCTTTTCTTTTCCCCTCCCCCTTTCCTTGTTCCCCTTCCCATTTGAACATTCTCTTCGCATTTCCCCATATCTATTATACATGTTAGTCTTCATTTCCAATTCAGGTTTCTAACACCAGAGAAACAATGCAGTATTTACACATGTGTGTCTGATTTATTTCATTCGTGAAATAAATCGGACACACGTGTAAATACTGAATAGTTTCTCTAGTGTGAGAAACTGCGAATGTAAATAAGGATTAAAAGGATTAATAACTAATAATTGATACTTTGAAATAGGAAAAGATCCAAAGGGGTAGGGGTGGTAGGAGGAGATGGGGAAAGGAAAGAATGGAAAGGAAAACTTATGAGAAAAGAAAAAACAATGTAAATGAAGTCTATGTAAATAGGGAAGGGTGGAGGGGTGAAGGACGTACAGGTAATGGGGAAAAAATAAGAACCAAGATACATCATGTACAGATACAAGCACCCAATGAGAAATGTAAATGTATTGTATACCTAAAATAAACCAATAAAAGAATTTAAGGGAAAAAAAAAGAGTATGGCCTTAAGGTGCATGCAGTTAGCTATAAATGTCTCAAGCTCATCCTTCTTTATGGCAGAGTAGTACTCCATTGTATTAAAAAAAAACACATCTTCTTTATCCATTCATTGGTTGACGGGCATTTGGGCTGTTTCCAAGATTTAGCTATTACAAATTGTGCTGCTACTATATTTTTTTCTATTGTTTTTGTTCCTTTAGAGAACCCTAACCAATGCAATACTCTACCAAATAGGGTCTAGAATTACCTTCATTTCACACATCAGAAGATAGAAGCTCAAGATAGTCACATTTCTTACCCATGTCTCACTGTTAGTAAATAACAGAGGACTCGAGCTGGGGTCTTGGTGTCACCAGCACATAGTCGAGTACACTCCACTGCTCCAGGGTGCAGATCAGGAGGCCCCTTTATCTAGGCCTGTTGGTGTTGAGCTGAGCTGAACTCATTCAAGAGAAGATCATTCTTATATCTGTCTTATCTAATTTCACTGATGAACTTGGAGGCTCTTTTGATTGCTGTTAACAAACCTTTAGTGTAGAAAGTGGTTTGTGCACATAACAGAAGAACAATATAATTTAAAGAGAAGATATTATAAACTAAATACTATAAATTAAAGAGAAGATGAGAGTATCAACCCTAACCAAGAGAATGAATTTGATAGAGAATTAGATCAAGCAAGACCACTCCAGGATAGCAAAGAGGGGGTCCAGAGAGATGTGAGAGCCAGAGACCTACATAGAAGGAGGAGCCTGAGAGCCATACAGCACCAAGTTTGGAATGGCACTGCCACAAAACCTCTGAAGAGGGTGTAGAAGCACCTAGAAAGCACTGCAGAAAGGGGCTATGGCTATGCATTGCTCTTGCAAATCTAGGTCTCCTCCCCACACTTCAGCAATGATGTTGTCAGAGAAGCCTCTTGAGATGTCTGTCTTAATTCCTGTCTCAGCTTCTCCATTCTGCAGAAGAACTTTCCCTCCAAGATACCCAACTGGATGCTGTGTTTCATGTGTACTAATTCTAGCTAGCCAGGCCTGACTGAGGACCATGAACTGTGAGCAATTCCAGCATGCCGGAGCCAACGAATGATTTTCTCAAACAGTGAAAAATGGAACTTGTTTTCACTTATCATTGACAGGTTTATGGATTCATCATATGGACTTAAGGAATTTTATTTCACCATACCCAGGCTGTAAGCATCCATCCTTAGTTAGCATAACCACAAAGAAACTCTCTTTTCTGAAACACAAAATCCTCAGACTCTTTGCCACCTAGTGAGTCTTTTCCCTCGTGTGAGTTCCCTGCACAGCATGCAGATGGCCTCAGCTCTGTGTTTGGTTGTGGTCTTTGTTCCTTAACAATTTCTTTCAATGACAAAATCAGTTCAGAATACAAGTGAGATGGCCATGTGTATTTTAGGAATAATCTCCATGTTTTCCTTTTCTATCTTTTCTTCACTGCATGATTTGTTTACCTTGGAAATAAATTAATTGTAACATATCACACCTGGTCACAACCCTGCTGTTGAGAAGCAAACCTCATCCTTCTCTCTGCAGGACTTATTGTTTTTTTTAAAGTCAACTGAATGATGTTTTAGACTCTGGCAAGCTGTGGTCAGGATCTCTGAGGCAATCAGTCTGGCTGCTAGCAGAATGTCACTCATTTTGAAATGTGGAGGAGTAAGATGCTGCTGTTTGGTGAAATGGAAGTGGCTTGATGGGACCATTCATGCAGCTATTACTTACTCATAACTTTCCTATCTTCATTTTATGGCTGCAACATTTTACAGTTACATGTTAATCACATTTCCCACTTCCTTCTCCACTAAGCTCAGCCCAGCCAGTGATAAGTTTAAGTGCCTCCTCTCAGCATGAAGCAAGGATGCCTGAATTCTTAGTTGACAGCAGCTTGCAGGCTTGGAAGCTTTTCCTTCTGTTATCCTGGAGAATGTGGGCTTGTTTGAGGTCAGGATGCAGGAAGTATCTGTGTTGGCCCAATGTGCTGGGTCCCCAGAGAGCTATATTTCAACAGCAAGAAAAATGTATAGTTCCTGCTCCTCCTTGCAAGTCCAGATGTGCACATGCTGAAAAGGCAGCATGCTGAGAAGTGGTTGAGGCAAACACCCAGGGCAGCTGCTCTTCAGAAGCTAAGACTTGTAATTTGGCACCAAGTACCCTCTCTTGCTGTTTGTCTGGAATTAACATTGCCATTTGGGATGTTTTTAGATAAGCTATAAATCTCTCCCTGCCTCTGATTTGACCCAACAAGTTGGCAATGCACAGTGGGATACCAGTAGGTTGGTTCCTCCATGGGGTACCTCCAGTCCCCCTTCTGAGTGTGAATTATGGCCCCAGGGCATCCATCATTACTTGATATTCTGCATCTGGAACTGTCACCTATGTCTGAAGGGCAAGAGGACATAAATGTTCAACAGACTTATGGATTCACTCAGCTATGATCCCAAAATTCCACAGAAAAAAATGCAGAGAAAGCTCTCAGATGTGAACTCCAGAGACCTGGGAGATGCTCGTGTTGGTAGGAAATGAGCCCTTTGCTACCACCTCAAAAAGCAATCGATAAACAAGTGAGAACTTCATAATCGATGTCCAGAGGAGACAGCCCTGATGGAGCAGGTGATTTAAGTTGTGGCTGTTCCTCTTTTTTTGTGTGTCTCCCTATAATCTAACATTTCTTTAGAGTTTTACTGTTCCCTAGACACCCTAAACTTCTCATTCAATTCTTGTACCAGCCTATGCAATAGGTATTGTGATCCGTATTTTACTGAAGACTATGCTGAGGCTTCAAGAAAAAAAAAATAATGTGTCCAAGACCCTTCAGCTAGTGAGTAACAGAATGGATTTCATATCATCCCTTCTCCTTTAAATACCACCGACTGGGTGACTTAGTCAAGAGATATTCAGTTCTCATAGTTCTGAGGCTGGAAGTCCAAGATCAAAGTGCTCTTTAGTTCAGCTCCCAGTGTGAGTGCTCTCCCCTGCTTCCAGACGGCTCCCTTCCCACTGTGTCCTCTCATAGCCCTTCCTTAGTGCAGTCAAGGAGGGAAAGAAGGAGAGAGATCTGGTTTCTCTTCTTATAAGGGCACTAATCGCATCAGTCAGGGCCTAAATTTATGACCTTGTGTAACCTTAATTACTTCCTTGGAGGCCTCATCCCCAAGTATAGCCAAACTGAGGCAGGGTTTCAGCATATGACTGGGGAAGGGACAAACACCAATGCCTAACAGAGAGCTACCAATTTCTATTCCCTCATGGTATGCTGGGATCTTGTATGAAGAGGCCCTGGTAACCAGCTCAGCAAGAAATAAATAGTTGCAGACAGGTAGGTCTGTGCACGCCCTACCGAGGTCCCGAGTCACGTGGAAGACGCCAAATCACTCCGCTGCAGACAGGCAGCCACCTGGTTTCATACTACAAAGACGCAGAGGACACCAGACCACCAGACCACGGTACTGAGTCCTGCTGCTCCCAGCCCAGAGGTAGGGGCTTCTGAGCCGCCGTCCCACTGCTCCTGGTCCAGAGGAAGGGGCTTCCCGGTCACCATCCCTCCCGCTGCTCCCAGCCCACAGGAAAGGGCTTTTGGGTCACCATCCCTACTGCTGCTCCCGGCCCCTGTCCCACCTCTCCCAGCTCAGAGGAGGTAATCCGTACCGGCGGTAACAGCCCACCGCCCCACTTGAAATGAGAAAACATGTAAATAAGTCTCAAAACCAGACTTCCAGATCACCTACAGCGACCCCAAAGGGAAATGAGATGGAACACTCTGATACCCAATCACCTGGACCCACTGAACTGGCAACAAAAGGGGATCTGGAAAAAATGAAATCAGAAATAATTTCTCAGATAACAGGAGAAATTGTGCCCCTAGTGCAAAACATGATTAATAAATCTAGAGAGGAGCTCAGGAACATGATGGAATCCCAACACAAGAAACAAATGGAATCCATAAAACAGATGCAAATAGATTTCCAGGACATGAAAAACTCCACTGAAAGTCTACACAGCAGAATGAGCCAATGTGAGGACAGAATTTCAGATAGAGAAGACAAGATTGCAATTAGCGACCAGGAAAAGAAAAATTGCTTCAAAATTATAAGGGAACATGAGAAATCAATCCAGCAGCTGCTAGATGATGCAAAGAAGAATAACATAAGACTTATTGGGCTCAATGAAGAAACAGGAGAGAGTGGAGATGACATAAAAAATATCTTCACAAAAATAATGGCAGAAAACTTCCCAAGCAGGGGAAAAGAGCTTGACATACAGTGAGGCATATAAGACTCCAAATAGCTTTGATCAAAAAAAATCTACACATAGGCATGTAATTGTTAAGATTCCAGAAACACAACAGAAGAACAAAGTTCTACAAGCAGTTAGAGAAAAGAAACAAATCACATACAAAGGAAAGCCCATCAGAATCACAGCAGGCTTCTCAACACAAACCATCAAGGCAAGAAGAGCTTGGAGTGACATATTCCAAGCCCTAAAAGAAAACAGCCTCCAACCTAGATTCATGTACCCTGCAAAACTATCTTTCAAAATGGATGGAGAAATAAGATACTTTCATGACAAAGAGCACCTTAGGAATTTCGTGAATACCAAACCAGCACTCCAAAGAATTTTACACAATATCCTAGGAAAAGACAATGAGGATCACAATCCCAAGAAGCCCAGCAGAATGAATCCATCAGGCATGACAAGAAATTAAAAGCAAAGGGGGAGAATCCAACAAAAAAGAAAAAGTCATGACTATAATAAGTCAATACATATCAGTTATAGCCATCAATGTTAATGGTCTCAACTCACCAATCAAAAGAAATAGACTGACAGAATGGGTCAAGAAGCAAGATCCAACAATATGCTGCATACAAGAGACACACTCAATTCAAAAGGAAACTCACAGACTGAAAGTTAAAGGGTGGAAAACAATACTCCATGCGACAGGAACCCGAAACAAAGCAGGAGTAGCTATCCTCTTTGCAGATCAAGTAGATTTCAAACCAACACTGATTAAGAGAGATGAAGAAGGACACTACATCCTTGTAAAGGGAAGAATCCAAGAGGAAGAGATAACAATCATAAATATCTATGCACCAAACACTAGTGCACCCAACTATATAAAACAAATACTAACAGACATGAAAAGTCATATATGCACTAATACAATTGGAGTGGGGGACCTCAACACCCCACTGTCACAAATAGATAGATCAACTAGACTAAAAATAAGTAATGAAATACTAGAACTCAATCAAACTCTTGAACAAATGAATTTAACAGATGTTTACAGAGTCTTCCACCCCACAAAATCAAAATACACATTCTTCTCAGCTGCACATGGGTCATTCTCCAAAATAGACCACATACTCACACGTAGAACGTGTTTAAGTAAGTGCAAAGGAGTTGAAGTTATCCCCTGAATATTATCAGACCATAGTGCGATGAAATTGGAGATCCATAGCAAAAGAAACTCAAAAAATTTCATAAACACGTGGAAATTGAACAACACACTTCTGAATAACCAATAGGTCACAGAGGAAATTAAAGAAGAAATCAGACATTTCCTTCAATTAAATGACAATGACAATACAACATATCAGAATCTATGGGACACAATGAAAGCAGTCTTATGAGGGAAATTCATAGCAGTGAATACTCATATTAGGAAAACAGAACAAGCCCAATTAAACAACCTGATGCTGAACCTCAAGCTTCTAGAAAAAGAAGAGCAGGACAAACCCAAAGCTCATACAAGGGAGGAAATTATAAAGATCAGAGAAGAAATCAATGCAATGGAGACTAAGAGAACAATACAAAAAATCAATGAAGCCAAGAGTTGGTTCTTTGAAAGAATCAACAAAATTGACAAACCTTTAGCCAACCTTGTCAGAAAAAGGAAAGAAAAGGCCCAAATCCATGCAATTAGGAATGGAAAGGGTGAAATTACAACAGACCTAGCAGAAATCCGGAGGATCATCAATACCTACTTCCAGAACCTATATGCCAATGAGATGGAAAACACAGAAGAAATGGACAGATACCTAGATACATATGAATTACCAAAGTTGAACGAAGACGACCTAAAAATTCTGAACAACCCAATATCAACCAATGAAATTGAAAATGTAATTAAAGACTTATCAACTAAGAAAAGCCTGGGCCCTGATGGCTTCACTGCTGAATTCTACAAGACATTTAGAGAGGAACTGCTGCCACTACTCTTTAAACTCTTTAATGAAATTGAAAGGGAAGCAATACTCCCAAATTCATTCCTGGAAGCAGGCATCACCTTGATCCCCAAAGCAGAGAAAGACCCAACCGAAAAAGAGAACTATAGGCCAATCTCACTAATGAACATAGAAGCAAAAATCCTTAATAAGATACTGGCAAACAGAATGCAGAAGATCATCAAGAAGATCATACACCCTGATCAAGTGGGATTCACCCCAGGGATGCAGGGATGGTTCAATATACGAAAATCAATCAATGTAATACACTATATCAATAGAGCCAAGGACAAAAACCATATGATTATCTCCATAGATGCAGAAAAATCATTTGACAAAATCCAACATGCATTTATGATAAAAACCCTACAAAAAATTGGAATAGATGGTCTCTACCTCAAACTGATAGAAGCCATCTATGAAAAACCAACAGCCAATATCATACTAAATGGTCAAAAACTGAAATCCTTCACACTCAAATCAGGAACAAGACAAGGATGTCCACTATCACCACTCTTGTTCAATATAGTTCTGGAAACATTAGCCACGGCAATTAGACAAGAGAAAGACATAAAAGGAATAAAGATAGGTAAAGAAGAAGTCAAATTGTCATTCTTTGCAGATGACATGATACTCTATATAGAAGACCCCAAGAACTCCACCAAAAGTCTTCTAGACTTAATCACCAAATTCAGTCAAGTAGCTGGTTACAAGGTTAACACACAAAAATCAATAGCTTTCCTCTACACGAATGACAGACTCACTGAGAGAGAAATACGGCAAATAATTCCTTTCACAATAACATCCAAAAAACTGAAATACCTAGGAATCATCCTAACAAAAGAAATCAAAGACCTCTTCTCTGAAAACTATGGCACTCTGCAAAGAGAGATTGAAGATGATATCAGAAAATGGACAGACATCCCCTGCTCCTGGGTAGGAAGGATTAATATAGGGAAAATGGCCATACTTCCAAAACTGCTATATAGATTGAATGCAATTCCAATTGAGATCCCAGCAGCATACTTCATAGACCTTGAGAAAACAATCCAAAAATTCATTTGGAGCAAGAAGAGACCCAGAATAGCAAAAGCAATTCTAGGCAACAGAGACATGGCAGGGGGTATCACAATCCCCAGCCTGCAACTCTACTACAAAGCTACTGTGATAAAAACAGCATGGTACTGGCAAAGAAACACACTTGAGGATCAGTGGAACAGATTAGAAGATGCAGAAACAACGCCAGACACACTCAGCCACCTCATCTTCGACAAAGGAGCCAAACACCCTCACTGGAGGAAAGATAGCCTCTTCAATAAATGGTGCTGGAAAAATTGGGCTTCAACTTGCCAAAGATTAAAACTAGACCTGTATCTCTCACCATGCACTCAACTAAAATCAAAATGGATTAAAGATCTAAATATTAAAATAGAAATTCTGAACCAGTTGGAACAGAGGTTAGGTAGAACCCTTGAAGACATCGGTGTAGGAAAAGATTTTGTGAACAAAACCTCAGTTGCCTGTGAACTAGCACAAACAATCAACAAGTGGGATCTCTTCTTATTAAAACGCTTCTGCACAGCAAGAGAAACCACCAGCAGTGTGAAGAGACAACCCACAATGTGGGAAAAAATCTTCACCTGCTCTTCCTCAGACAAAGGTCTACTATCTCGAATCTATAAAGAACTTCAAAAGATCAGACCTCCCAAATTTAAAGACCCAATCCAAAAATGGGCATCTGAAATGAACAGACATTTCTCAGACAAAGAAGTAGAAATAGCAAATAAATACATGAAAAAATGTTCAACATCACTGGTCATTCGAGAGATGCAAATGAAAACAACGCTGAGATTCCACTTCACTCCAGAAAGAATGGCTGCTATCATGAAATCAACCAATAACAAATGCTGGCGGGGCTGTGGGGAAAGAGAAACCCTGCTCCACTGCTGGTGGGAGTGTAGACTGGTGCAACCACTGTGGAAATCAGTATGAAGATACCTCAAAGAACTAGGACTGGAAGTCCCATTTGACCCCGCTATTCCACTGCTGGGGATCTTCCCCAAAGAATTAAAAGAATCATACCACAGTGATATATGTGTGCCCGTGTTCATAGCAGCACAGTTTGTAATAGCTAAAACTTGGAAACAGCCCAAATGCCCATCAACTGGAGACTGGATAAAGAAAACGTGTTTTTTTTATAAAATGGAGTACTACTCAGCCATCAAAAATGAGAAATTAGAGACATTTATAGCTAAGTGGATGCACATTGAGGCAATACTCTTAAGTGAAATAAATAGGACACACATGAATAAATTCCAAATAGTTTCTCTGGTGTGAGAAACTGAAAGTGTAAATAAGGACTAAATGTATAATAGGTCATGTGAAATAGGAAGAAAAGGGGCAAAGGGGAAGGAAGTGGGAGGGCTAGAGGAAAGGATAGAAGGGAATGGGATTAATATGAGAAAATGGAAAAATAGGAACAAAATTTTTGTAAATAGGGAGGGCTGGAGGGGTTGAAGGGAGGGCTGAGCAAGGGTGAAAAACAAGAACCAAGAGAGACTATGTAAAGGTGCAAATTTCCAATGATGAATGTCATTATATTGTATACCTAAAATGTACCAATGTTTAGAATGAATAATTGAAAATGTAAAATAGGAAGAAAAGGTCCAAAGGGGTAGGGGTAGTGGGAGGGGCAGGGGAAAGGAAAGAAGGGAAAGGAAAAATGATGAGAACTGGAAAAAATGGAAATAAAGTCTTTGTAAATAGGGAAGGGTGGAGGGCGTGAAGGGAGGGCTAGGAATGGGGAAAAAATAAGAACCAAGATGCATTATGTAAAGGTACAATTCCCAATGAGAAATGTAATTGTGTTGTATACCTACAATGTACCAATAAAAGAATTTAATTTTTAAAAAAAGCTAAGAAGTAAATAGTTGTCTTCCTTATACTGAGGCAGAACACTGGCTGAAGACTAGGGTAATTATCTGAGAGCTGGACTGGGGCCATGAATTCGATGAGGGGCAGAGGTCTGGCTGGAGAGGAAGAACATGGGTCACAAATTGTTCTGAGCTGCATGTGGTCTGTGTCCAAAGTTCCCTGAAGGAAGACATGGATTGAGGGTGGCAAGGTTTCTCAAGGAACAAAAATGGTCCCAAATCTCCTCTCTCCTTTCCTTCTCCCTTCCCTTTCCACTCACATTCCATTTATTTATTTATTTATTTATTTATTTATTTATTTATGATTTTGCCTCTGGAGCTATACAGGTTAGGATTAAATGAAACCATAGTGACCACATTATATCTTGTCTAACATCCCAGTTTTTCAGTCCATCCACCACAAATTCACCCCACCTCTTCCTGAATATTGACCATGTCAAAGAACTCACCACCTCCTGAGCAGGCCCATTCCATTTCTGAAAATCTTTGATTGCACAAACCATACTTCTCTTTGGGTCTGGGTTCCACATTCTGGGATACCACAAATGAGGTCAGCCCTTTAGAAGACATGGAAAACAAATCTCTCCCTTCTCAAAATTCACAAATTTCTTATCTGTTCTTCATGTCTGGTGTTTCTTTCCACATTTCAATCCTCAAGATGACCTGGTAGCTTTCATTTCTACACCAGCAGCAAATTCTAGTTAAATAAGCTTGCATTCACTAAATTTAAATCCACATTAACTGTTCTCTACATTTCCTTCTAAGTCATAAAGCTGCTCTTCATCCCCTTAGAAATGACTTAGGCATTATCTCTGTACAAACACTCCTCAAGGAACAAAGGATACAGTTCTGAGTAACATGGACAGAGTTCCTCACCACACAGGGTTTATAGTCTTAACTGGGAAGATAAGTAATAAACAGACAAACAAATAAGAATTGCAAGTAAGAAATGCCATGAAATAATAACATTTTCTTTCACAGTCAAGCTATAGTTCTAAAGTCTAGTGAGCACTGACTTTGAGCAAGGCAATGACTAATTACAGAACTAATAATCTATTGATTTTAAAAATGGGTTTCATGGCACTTTTTGTTCTCTGATGCACACAACAACCTTATAAAAGAAATAGGGGCATTATTTTGATAATTAACTCCATATCATAAACTGAGAAAACTGAGACTTATTTTAGCAAAAAGATAACCACTGAATATGTGGAAACTTGCTCTGGTCACAGATCTGCACTGTTCAAATGAACAAGATTACTGATTCCTTTTCCTTGTTTCCCAAGCTTCATTCAGCTATTAGCAGTGTTGTTGGCCAGTTTTTAACATATGTGTGCATTCAGATATTTATGCAATGTCTTTGGTGGTTTGGAAAACATACCTTGCATCTTGCTGTCATCATCAGGGAGGACCCCACCTTGCTGTAGGGAGGCAGGAAGAGGCTGGTCAACATCAGGAGACTCCATCACAGAGCAGGGTCTGGTTTCCACATCAGGAAACACAAGAAAGACATCTGGGAAGGTTATGGCCACTCAGTTAATAGCCAGGATTTGGTGGTGGAAAGATATGGCTGGGTGCAGGCGGGGAGCCCTTTGCAAGGGGTGAGCAGCACAGCTGCTGGGGGAATAATCATATTGGGCCAGAGTGCTGTGGGAGCTTTGGAGACCTCCAGAATGAAGTGTCTTCCAGCAATGGAGGAGGCAGTGGTGTTTGGAAGTCTTTTAAATGAGGTGGCAAAAATGCTTCTCCTCCATGTCCGAGCATATCCCTGGCTGTTCAGCCCTTGTTAGAACTCTCAGCTCTTCCTTCCTTCTCTGCTTGCTCATGAAGGGACAACCCCCAAAACAGTGCACCCATCATAGGATTTCTCATGATTAGTCTCCTTTGAAAACTCTACACAAGACCTGTTTTATTTATTCTCTAATCTTTTTTTAATCACTCTGTTGTGTGACCTCTTTATGCCATCTATGAGCATGGCTGTATATCAGTCCCTGTGTTTATAGGTAACGTCGTTACCTAGACTGGGGCCAAACAGCCAGATGGGGGGGACTCCTGAGGTGATGCAGGGCTCCGTCAGAGGCACCACATAAAACAGAAGAGTGGCAGGTAGCAGGCTTCATGCAAGGAACCACATAGAATAGGAAATTAGCTTCTCAAGGGAGAGTGAGACCATGCTGTAGCATGGGAAAGAATAGAAGCTTTTCATTTCTCATCCCTCTTGGACCCCAAGTAACCTGGTAGCAGAGATTCATGGGTCTGAGCTGTGGTAATTATTATTATTAGGAACTGGAGGCCTCTGAGTCAGTCATGTGTGTCTGTCATGCCCTATGTAGTTACTTCTTGTTTTTCAGTAGTGACCAGCATGACTTGTCCTTGAAACAGTGTAAAATAAAAACCAGAGGAATATGAAACAAAGTATAAATGTGAGCTAGGACGTCCAATTTAGACAGCCCTTGGTTTGTTCTATGTCACTTGATATTTTCTTTAACTAGTGATGTGTGATGTTAGCCATGTGAGCCTGATTCCTAGTCTGTAGCATGACAGAGTTGGGTCCAGTGACACCCCCCACCCCAACCATACCATCGAACTGGAAATACTGAATTCCTATGAACAGACATGCAGGAAGAATGAGAAGGCCGAAGAATACCTGTAAAGAACTCTTTAAGGGTACTAGATATTTCTAAATCTTACTAATTTGCCTCCTTTTTGTACTACATCTCCCAGCTTCTATTTCCACACATAAGTTGTCCAAGGTGGCACCTGCCACAACACTGGGACACAAAGCCAAATTGGACTTGAACTCATCACATCATTCCACTTTGCTCTCCATTCCTTCATCTCTTCCTCATCTCATACACTGCCTGCCTGTTACCTTGACCCTGGCTTATAGTCATCTGCTGTCCACATAGACCTGGATGTGTTCTCTTTTTCCTGCCTCTGGGCTCCCTGCCCCACTACACTCATGTTCATCCTTGGATTCCATTTGTTTCTGTTGATCCAGGTCGTGCTCAGCTCAGACTCTGAGACTTACCTTGTATTGGCTGATGCA
Source organism: Heterocephalus glaber (assembly GCF_053883595.1). NCBI lineage: Eukaryota > Metazoa > Chordata > Mammalia > Rodentia > Bathyergidae > Heterocephalus > Heterocephalus glaber. Next base: position 48,126,362 of record NW_028258320.1, on the reverse strand, counting down.
ACCAATATCCATGCAGAAGGAATTCAATAACCGCTGCACAAAAGAATTATGTCCATAAGGCAGGAGGGTCTTTCTGCCACATCTTTGAAGAGGAAAATCAATTCAACAAATATTTATTGGCACTTATTCTGTGCGAGGCATAGTCTGTATATTAAAAAGAGAAATGGTATGGCCTTGAGGTGGTGGAAAAAATAAAAACATGGTTCAGCCAATTTTTAAATGTCCAAGTGAGTACAGGGAACAGGTAGGCTCCATAAAGCACTTGTCCAATCTGACCAACATTTCTATTTATTCCACAATAGGAATAATGACAGCTTAAAGGATATGTCATCTCTTTGGACAGCAGTACAACTTCTCTCCCAGAAGACAAACAAGGAGCCAAATCAAGAAGTGGCTCTGTGCCTAAGGGAATGAGCTGATCAAAGAGAAGGCAAGTTAGGAGGAAAGTGGGCAGGTGCTGCTGAGTTGAGCTCCAAGGGAAGTGGCTTCTGGGGTTAAGCCCCAAGGTCAAGTTAGCTGGGAAGCCCTGTGCTGATTGTTCTTCCTCAGCCACCTGCCCTGGAGGCCCTCTATCATTCCACTTTTGGCACCAAATTTGATCTCATGTAGATCTTGTGTGTTCTTTTTCCCTCACAGAAGAACCTGCTAGCCACACTTTCTGGGCACATAAAACTAAGAGATCATTCCAGACTTCTAGGACTGTACTTGTCTGATAAATATTAAAGATAGAAATGAAAGAAAGCAAAGAGTGATTAGCCTCCTTGGAGAATAATCAGTTGGGCTAAGAATAGGTTCCTTCTGGGACATCACACAGAGTCACAGAACTGCATCTGAGCCTTAAGTCCCTGATGCTACTTCCCAGTAAACAACACCCAGCCCAACCTGGACACTGGCCCTGGCCATTGGTCATTACCAGTGCTGTCTTACCAGGCAATCTTGGTGCTTACCAGCACTCTCTTCCTAAAGGTTCCTTTCTCCAATAACTTCCTTTAGGTGACCATGGCTTCTGCTCCTCAAAGCCATAATGAACAAGGGAGATTCCTAGAATTTTTACTGTCTGAGACTCTAATGCAAGATTAAGGGCTCCTAAAGTGCAAGAACCAAATTGAATATTTGAAATGCTCTTTAAATTATGAAAGAAATACAAGCTCACTGTACAAAACTCAAAACCACAGGAAATCAGGCATAGTCTCTCTTCACCCCTTTCCCAGAGACACCCACTATTAACTTTTAGACTTTTTATTATGCATTAATTTTAATTCCACTGTGGTTCAGTTCAATCTTCACTTTTAAAAGCCTCTCTCTGGCTGCAAGGTAGAGGATGCACTGGATGAACCAAGAATCAAAACAGGAAGTCTCTCTGGCCAAGGTGAAAAATAAAGGGAGCAGAGACAAGGCGGCAGCAAAGGGGATGGAGCCAAGTGGTCATATTCGGTGTATTTTGGGACAGTAGAACCAGTAAATAATTGCTGAGTGACTCACTGGACCAATGTGTGGGGCCACTTTCCTTCCCACTGTTGCTCCTTTGTCCATATTCCCCCTGGTAATGATCAGAAAACCAAAAACTTTAAAAATAGAGCTAAGCTTCCCCTCACCTGCTGTCTAAACAGGGTCCCTGGACAGCAGAGCAAGACAAGACAAGAAGCAGCCCTCAAGAGGCATAGGGGAGATGTTGCCTCTTAAATCCCTATTTTTAAACCCTGAGCACTTACTAGAAAGTGACCCCCCCAGCATACATGGATATTTATTTCTTCATGGTTTCCAACCCATGGGTGAAATTTGAAGATACCATATATTTAGGCGAAGAACTGACTCCCACCACCCTTCCATGGTCCCAGATTTACCCCTAGGGTGCAAGCCTATTTGCAGATTTCTTTTCTTTCCCACTTGCAGCATTTAAATTGCAGCACCATCCCTATACATAGCCAGGGAAGCAGCTGACTGAAAATAGCTACTTAGAGAAACAGAACAATTTGGAATAAGCAAAAATAGCTCTTTGCGGTAATTTGAGTGTCTCATTTTCGATATTGATTTCCGCACCCTCTTGAATATGGTTTTCTGAAACTGTGTGTACAGGCAGGTGACAGCACCACCCTTGTGTATTTCCTGATGCACAACAGCATTCTCTGGTCATGTGTGTTCAGAGGCTGAAATAAACCTAGGGAGCAGGCTTATTTTCACTTGTGGTCACTAAACTTGTAGGTACTGGTTTAGTATCCCTAATCCAAAATGCTTAGGACCAGAGTGTTTCAGTTTTTTCAGATTTTGGAATTTTTGCATACATGCAATGGGATATTTTGGGAATGGGCTCAAATCTTAACATGCAATTTATTCATGTTCCACATACACCTTATAGATGTAGCCTTTTTAGTGCATCTACATTTTGACTGCAACCAGTCATATGAAGTCAGATGTAGAATTTTCCACTTATATCATGTTAAGTGCTCAAAAATCTTCATATATGGTGGTGTTTTGTGTTTGAGTTTTGAGGTTAGGGCTGCCCAACCTGTACTGCATTCACATGAGGGCCAGAGGATGCCCTACCAGCTATTTCAGGTCCAACTGAGCAGCCCCCTTCTTCTGTGGAAGGTGACTCTTCTCTTACCAACAGGTGCTGAGTTCTCTTCCTTTTCCTTTGTCCATTGCCCAGGTGACTTTTAGAAATTAGTTATGTTCCTTCAACCTAGCTATACCTCAGATCTCTGAACCTCTGGAGATGGAGTCTGGGCAAATGCAATGTGGAAAACCTGTTGCAAGATCCTAGTGTGCTCCCTGGTAAATCCTGTGGCTTTAGGATCATCTTGCATACTACTGGGACATGGGCATACCAGAGTGCTCAAAATGTATGTGTCAGAAATCCCAGGCAGCCAGGAGTTCATGACCAGAAACCCCTCAGCTAAGACCCTTGGGAAGCACTGCCAGCCTGCATCTCTCACTTGGAAATAATTTTTTCCACCATGTACAGGAAAAGGATATACTTTTTTAAAAGCAAAATCAATAATCAGTAGCTTTGATGAATCTCAAAATAATTATACTGACTCAAAGAAGCCAGACCAAAACCCAGTGCCGCTGGTATGAATCCATTTATAAAACTGGAAAATGCAGGCGAATCTGTAGTGGTAGGAAACTGATCACTGTTTGCTGGAAACAAAAAGGGGCCAGCAGGGATGGAATATAAAAGGGCATGAGGAAATTTCTGAGGATGATGGGTCATTATCCTGATTGTGATGATGGTGTCACAGGTGTGCACTGTGTCAAGACTCATCAAATTGTACGTGTCCATACGTGCAGTGCACCGTGTGCCAGGTGTATCTCAACAAAGCAAGGAGGATGGGGAAGATGTTGTGAAAGGACTGGCTAGGAGGGATGACTCCTGAGCAGCAGCAAGAACACTGGACTGCAGTCGTAGCTCGTCTGCAGCATTCACCAGCCACACTCAGCCCGCACTCATATTATCTATCTCATTTCATCCTCATAGAGCCCCAAGAGGAAAGGAGGTGTCAAGGCAATAAGCAGTCTCTTCATGTTCCCTCAGTGAGTAAGTGGTAGAGCTGGCCTGGGGCCGGCTTCAAAATGACTTCTCAGCCCAAACTCTTAAATCCAAAAAGGTACATATTTATTTCTGGCCCTGCCACTAAATGGCCAAGTTATTGAGTTGGGAGGATCCCTAGGTAAATATCATTATGAGGCCTGGACACTCCCTAAACAATATATTTTTATAAAATTTTCCTGTGAGATCACCAGATTGTTCCAAAAATTAGTCAAAGCCTATAGGTCTTAAATTATAAGCTGGCTAATGTCACATAATTATAATGTAACAATTTCAATTTGGGAGTCACTGCTGTGCTTGAAAATAAAAGTGCATTTGGCCATCAGCTGCTTACTCTTAAAGGGTGGTGGGCAGCCCAGCTGCTCTTGATGAGAATCCCTGGGGCCACCTCTCTGGGACAGCTGAGGTGGCAGGCTGCCTACAAGGTTGGTGAAGCTGAGGCTGACTTCAGAGCCCATGGACGGAAAGGCCACTCCTGACCCACCAAAGTAGAAGGTGCCAGAATCTTAGAGCCCTTACCCTATATCACCTCCAATGCTTTTGCCCTGCCTGAGAAAGAATGAGAGGTTTTTCTTCTTCTCTTACTGGACCACAGTTTGTGTCACCCACACCCCAGACATCTCCACATCTTCTCCAACTCTCTGTTTTACCCAGTTAGTGGGAAAAGAACCTGCTGCAAATTCCCCCTCTGAAACTAAAAAGGTATCCTTAATCACACTAACGCTATGACCATGGGAAAGGCGCTTCAGTATTCTAAAGACTACACTTTCAGTTTCTTTAGATGTAACAAAAATAATAATAGATTAGTTAAGTGACATCAGGCAACTTACCTAATCTCTCTGCACCTCAAATTTCCTCACCTGTAAACTGAAATGAAAATAGGGCCTAAAAAAATTATGCCTAACTCAGTGTTTGTGAAGATTAAGTGAAATACGAGAAGTAACATGCTCAGGACAGAGCGTGATAATTCATACACAACTGTTGGCTGTGGATGGGTTGTTGTTGTACTTTGCCATTTATGAAGAGCTTTAGAAGTTCATTGTGTACTCATTTTACAGAAGAGGGTCCCAATGCTTAGGAAAGTTAAGCAACTTGCTTATATTTAGTGAATGGACAGTTAGAATGTGATGCAGAAACTGACCAAACAATGAAAAAGTCCCCTCCTACTCTAGCACTTTTTTTGCTTTCTTTTCCTCCTCCTCCCTCTTCTCCTTCCTCTGCACTCTCTTTCTTTCTTTTTCACTTCAGTGATGATAAGTTTGTAATATCCTTCATAAAAGATCTCCAAATCACATACCACTCTTGCATTGTCAAGCAGAGATGGAAGAAGAGGAGGATGGGCAGGGACAACCCCTCTGCTCCCCTGCCCTTTTGGCAAGAATTCGGAGGTGGGGTGGGCAGAGGACCTCCACCCTCTGGTGCACTGCCCCCTGTTGGTCAGTAAACTAACTCCCTAACTAGCAGCCCATTGTTCACCTGGAGTCCACCACCTTCTACAAAAGGGGTTAATTTTCACACCCAAAAGTATATGGCACTGGTGGTTGTACAAAATTTTTCTGCTTTGAACTTCACAGTAAAATGTCCCCAGAAATCTTGAATCACCAGGAATGCTGAAGGACACCCAGACACTTGATTTAGAGGGCATCTATGTGAACCAGACAAAAACCTGAGATAACCATGCCAAAACTATAACTTCTGATTCTTCTATATTTATTGTTAGAAAAATTCCAAACTTTAGTGGACAACTCAGTGGTCTGGTTAAGAGGAACATTTTTCAGGAACAAAAAAAAATTAAACTGGGTTTGCCTTCAGAATTGAAAGAAGGAAATACAACTAGTGTTTTTTCATCATAAGTGCCTTAGGCTTAGAGTGCTGACTTCTTGGTGCAAGAAGAAGCAGAAAGCCACTTGAACTAATTGAAATAAGACAGTTATGAGAAGAGCAGGGGCCATCTGAAAACTACAGGCTTGTATATTCATTGTTATCACATGAGTGTCCCCAACAAAACTCATGTTGATATTTAATGACCATTGTGAGGTACCAAGAGGTAAGAACTGGTAGGATTTTAAGAGATAATTAGGTCATGATTAGGGGATTCATGTGTTGATAGATTATGTGTTAATGGGTTATCTTGAGAGTGAGTCAGCTATAAAACCCAAAAGTGGGTTTGGCTGAGTCTTTTGCCATTAGACACCCTGTAACACTCACCAGTAAGAAGATCTTTACCTGATGTGGCCCCTCTGCCTCCCAGGCTCCAGAAACGTGTTGAATAAAACTTTAGTTTTATAAAATAAACCTGTGGTGTGCAGTTGTAACAACAGGAAATAAGACACATTCATATTCTTTTTCTTAAGGAGGATCCCCAAGTTGTACAAGCTCCGGGCCCCACAAAAGCTGGATCTACCCTGTACTCTGAGCCTCAGTTCTCTTTGCACACTGGCCCTGCTGGTGTGCTGAAGGGCCTGTTGCTGGCCAAGCTCTACATAGTATTCCCTCACTGCCTAGAGTCTCTCCCTCACTTAGCTCAAACCCTTGATAGGAAAGACCACTGTTGTTGCTGGCTAATCAATGCCTTGGCTGCGCCCTTCCAGTAACCTGCAAGAATAGATGGGAAAGGAGCCCTTTGGAATAAAGGTAAGTTTACCTTTGAGCATCGCTTGTGAGTGAGACCAATTCCCAGAAAAGGTGGCTGCAGATTATGTTAACTGTATCAGAAAACATGACAGAAAGACCTTGAAGAATGTGGCCAAATCACCGAGCACATTTGAGGTCCTGGATTTGATCCCCAGCACTGTAATAAATAAATAAACATAAATAGCTAGTATATGAAATATAAAATATATTTTTGAAATAGATCAAGTCCTCAAATTGCTCTTCCTTCTCCCTCTTCTTTTGTCTTTTCATGGTCTTTTGAAGGTGACAGGGGTCACGGGCCAAAGGACTGAGAGGCAGCAAGTCTAAAGAGATAGCAAGCGGCCAGGATGCCAGAAGCTGCAGTGGGCAGCAGGGTGGGGAGCAGGGCCCCAACCTCAGAGGCAGTTGGCATTGTCAGGACATTGTTTACACAAGGGAACAGAGAAGAGAAGTAAATAAAGGTTAATTGAAGCCAGAGTTCTCACTGAAGAAGAAGTAAAAGATGGAATTCAGAGGTGACAGATTGTAATTGGAAGTGTTCCTATGAGCTTGTGGGGAAATAGACAGATGATGATAGTTATATGTGTTTATATATGTACATAGTATGTGTGTGTGTGCGCACGTGCGCGAACGTGCACACGCATGCAAACACAGGATTCCAGCTCTGTCTACTGAGATGGTCTACTTTTTCACCATAAAATGTTAACAAATGGATGCAGAAGGAATGATGAAAATCAATTACTGCCACTTGGCAACTGTTGTAGGGGTTGTGGATAAAGGCATCCAGGGACTTTTAAGGGTGGGGAGAGGAACATGATATGGGCATGGCTCTAGAATATCTCCTGTCAGTAACCAAGGGAGAAATGATAAGGTAGAGAACTTTGGCAGACACCTTGACCAGAGAGATGATCAAGGTTCATGCTGCTAAGGATGGGAAGGTCGACCCCCCCATTTCCCTGAGAAGAGCCCAGCCTCATTTCTGTGGTTTTCCTGACAAAAAGCAGGGCCTGAGGATATACTGGACAAACCCAATGAGAGGCCCATCCTCTTTCTAACCTGTTGAGGTCAAGAAAGATAGGGAAAGAGTGAGGAGCTCTACCATATTGAAAGGAAATAGATAAACATGACAACCAAAGGCCACTTGTGATTCTGGACTGCATCTTGAATAAAAGAAACATTAATGGTCCAGTTGACAACTTTGAATAAGGTCTGTGAATTGGATGGTCATATTGCTGATTTGGAAGATCTGTGATTGTTGTGTAGAGGAATGTCCTTGATTTAGGGAAGTACACATTGAAGTATTTAGGGGTAGGGGTATAAGACCTGTAGCTTATTCTCAAGTAGTTCAGAAAAGGAAAGATGATAATAGATAGGTGTATATAGAAAGAAGGTAATGAAGCCAAGGAGGCAGTGTTGACCTTTGAGGAATGTCGATAAAGGGATAATGGGTGTTCTTTGAACTCTTCTTGCAACATTCCTGTAAGTTTAAAAGTAACTTCGATATATATAAATTATTAAAATTTGTTTGTAAAACAACCACTCCCTGAAATTGTTACCCATGGCCCCAGACTTTTGCCTTAGGGAGAGAATTCTTCTTCTCAGCCTCTAACAAAGTCACTTCCATTGTCCACTTCAGTAACCAAGTGCTTCCCCCTCTTCTGCTGACCTCTGCAAAACACCAAAGCCAAATAAAATAAATTTTACAGTCTCTCACAAGAACAAATGAGAAACTGGTTCTGCTTTGTAAGACACTCGGAAGCAACCCTTTGCTCATAATCACAAAAGCAAACAACTAGTCATGCTAAAAACAGAAAGCATTTAAAATTTTAAAATTAAGCGCCTCTGGCAAACTGTTTGATTAGGGCCAAGGTAAAAGCACTGTGCTAATCATTTTCATAATTTATTTATAATAAATATTGGCATTAAAGAAGATCAGTATGGTGAAACATAGAGAACTCATTTTTGGAAACCAGACTGTCTTGGGTTCAAATTGTGTGACTTTGGGAAAATTATTCTACCCTTCTGAACTTTGTTCTCCTAAACTATAGGTTGTGCACAATCTTAAGCTAGTTCCTATGCTTGTGTGAGGCTTAGTGAGATCTCATAAGCAAAGCATCTTGCATTTGGGGACCCTTAATCTATATTTGTCCCCTTACTTTCTGTCAAACACATGGAGAAGCCTCAAATTCCACCTGCACCCCTTGTCCGTGCTGTAAGAACTGACCTGACAAACAGTGAGGCACTTTACCAGCTTCATTTGGGCCTCCAGGCCCAAGACTCCTATAGCCTGTAATTTCCTTCCTTCAGTCTGGTTTTTTTTTTTTGGCCTGTCTTTATTTCAACCAGACATCCTTTAATCTCACAGTACAAACTCCAGGCCACATTTGCAACATGCCCAAATTTGTTCTTCTCCGTTCAAGACATGGCCTTTCACTTCATGTGGCTTATAGGCTAAAGAAAACAAGAGGAAAAATGTTTGTGTGTCTTAGCCTGTCTGCAAAGAGGAGCAGCACAGTAACAAATTGGACTGAGATAAATTTTCAAGGAGGTGAACTTAATAGCAAAAAGCCAAATAAATCTCAAGGAGTGCACTCACCAGACAGGAGGGCACTGCTTTGGGCCTTTGCTTCATGGAAGCTGGTTTATCCAGAGAAGAATGTGTCATCTTTTACAAGCCAGGGGGATGTCAGGCCAGCATCATTTGTGTTCTTGTCTCCCATCATTCTCACATCCAGTAGGGTGCGTCACTCGTAAGCCACTGTTTCAGATCAAGCCCCACCATCATCCCACAGCTAATCCTTCACTATCATTCTGTTGACACTGCAGGGAAGGGGAGAAGAATGGATCTCTGGAGCTTCCGACTCCCACACAAATTGCTTCAAACTCACTGAGGGACAGAAAGGGAAGGACAGTGGAGATAAATGGCTTAAAGGTCAATAATTCTATCTAGCTCCAACAGGGCAAGACTGTTCCAAAAATGCTCCTCAAAGATCTCCTAACACTAAGTGTATTCTTTCAGAAGACAAGCTGTGAAATAGCACTCATTGCTTTGGAGGGGAAACCTTGTTTTCTTTTTCTTATTGCCAAAGAAATTCATAGTCATAATAGAAATTTTAGTACATACAAACAAGCCAAAAATAGGAATGAGGGAACAAAAGAAAATCATCCGTAATCCTATTGACATATGTATTCTCTCTTTTTCCAAATAGAAGGCCCTATGCATGAACTTTTTCAACCTGCACTTTTCATTTGAGAGAAGACCGTGAAGCATTGTCCCTTGCACTAAGAAGCCTTCCACACCATCCTTTTAGATGGTTGCATTGTTGTCCATAGGACCACAGTTTATTTAACTAAATCACTAATGGTTTAGGTTGTTCCTCCATTTTACCACGTAGATAATGCTGTGATGAATGTTTTATGGCTCTTAAAACCTGTATCTTCACCTGTATCTATGATTGTTTCCTTAGAACATGTTCCCAGGTGTAAACTAACGCAGTGAAAGTATGCACACTTTTAATGCTTTTGCCTAAAATTGCCAGTTTTATTGACAGACATGTTTTATCAATGAAGTAATACAGCCTTACATTCAGTGGATCATAGCTGCCGTGTTCTGCCCTTATCTTCTTTAACCTACTATGAAATTAATGGTGTGTGATTTACTTACACAGTTCTGAAGACAGGGCTAGGTTCAGAAGCTGTGAGAAAGCTGAAATAGGAAGGAAGTGTCCATAGTTCTGAGAGTCTAGAAAGGGTCAAGAAAACAGACTATCACTGAGGGGCTCCTGAAACCTTAGCTACCTGGGAGGCTGAGGCACAAGAATAGCAAGTTCAAGACCAGCCTGGGCAATTTGGCAAAACTCTGTCTCAAAATAAAAAATAATTTTTAAAGGGCTTGTGATATAGTTCATTGCCTCTTGGGTTTAATAGTACTTTACAAAAACAAAAATCACAGGCTATTGTGATTTCTTTCTACAACTAAAGTTCTCCCCCAAAAAAGAATTTATATTTTAAAAATCTGTTTTTCATTTTTTCTATTTATAAAATTTTAACAGTTCAATCTAGATTTGAAAAGAAAAGACAAAATTATAAAGAGTTGTCCCAAGCCCCACCACCCAGAGGTTACCATTATGAACATTTGGTGAATTTCTCTTCATTCTTTCCTGGCGTATAGGCTGAGTTTGTGTAAATGAGATGATATGGTCATGTTCCACTTTGCACTTTGCATCCTTCACCTCTCTTTCTATGTGGAGGGCTTTCCCACCTTCACCCACTCAGGACACTGCCTCAATTGACTCTCATGCTTCCAGGAGTACATGAACTATGTGGCATCTGGTGGAGGAAAACCGTGTACCTCTCCTAAGGCTTTGGCTACCGGCTCCAGTGCTGGGCTCCTAAGCACTCCTAACAGTGCCTCCCTCTATAACAATCTATAAGCCATTAGCTGGGGCTATATTAAATCTAGCAGGTTCATCCCTAAGTCCTCAGCTCTTACTCAGGGTCGATATAATAAACGACTGTCTGGAGAATGTTTCTGCATCTTCTGCAAATCTTTGAGGAGAATGTCTGTTATGTGCCTCTCTGTCCCTTCTATTGAGATTCTTATGATAAATCTGAACTCACATGGAGTATCAGGGAAAAGTTTGGCTCTCCTGACAAATGGCTATACTTTCTTTTATCCAATAACTCATCACATTTTGCCTTTCGCTTTAGCTCAATTTAATGCGCAATTGCAGTAACTATCTTCTGCTAAGTTTCTGGTTTAATCTCCTCCCTTCATCCATATAACTTCAGATATTTTATTTTTAATCTCATTGTCTTGGAGCCCATATTTCTAATTGTCAGTCATCTCTAATCTGTATGGAAGTGAATAGGAATACAAATCATAAATAAAATTAACAATCATCTTAACCCTCAGGTTATCTCTTTTGGAGTCATGCCTGCCTTACTAATTAATAATTGCTTTCATTAACCCTAGATTCCTTCCTGGTATTTCCAAGCAACTGCACCCAAAGAGCCATTATAAGATGCACTTGGGGACATTAGGCTTGACAGGGAGGGAAGGGGCTTTCTTAGGGATGAATTATCTTATATCCATGTCATTTAGTCATTATCCTTCTAAATGCAGTCCTGGAAAGTCTCTCTGATCAAATGCACCCTTTTCAGATATAACAGTGGGCTATTTCCTTGAGAATGGCAGTCACTTTGCTTTCGTGCTGACCACTAATAGATAAAGTTGAATAAAGAGGTCCTGGCCAGTGATGCTTCTTCTTGTCAGTGCTCCAGGACCCATGGGAATGGACACATTGCTTTTTTTCTTGAACTATCTGCCACACAGCATTTCCTTCCTTCTTCAGCCCCACCATGGATCTCCCCAGGTATGTAGGAGAAGATTAGAGGGACATAAAAAATCCAGGATAAAACATGGATGACTAACATTGTAAAATCATCACATGCTTATCTATGGCTGACAATTGTAAGATCATCACACACTTATCTGTATACCATGTGCTTGAAAAAAAATGCACCCTACTGTATCCTTATGAAATTGTTATTCACACTTACTGCATGCTTAAGAAATCTCCAACAGACCTTGTCTCCTTCCCAGCAGCAAAGCTGAGACCCTGATTGGGCTACCCACACCAATCACCGAAACAGTTTGTACCTGTAACTATGAATACATCTCATACTCACCTGGGGCACCCCAAGCAGGATGCCCCCTGTCTTGCAGCTCACTCTGCTATTAAGATAGCCCTTCTGCTTCTTCTGCATTTGCCACACTTTAAATAAACTTTTGCTTTGCACTGTACCAGTCTTGATTTCCCCCTTTCTCCTGAGAGTCCCACTTCTCCATTCTTCGCCAGAGTGAGAGCAAGGACCCAAAGAGAAGCAGAGGGTCATTACAGGGGACTCCTGGCCCCCTCTCCTCAGAGACACCCCCACACCAGATGCAACAAGTGTATGTTTCCCCACTTTGGTGTTTGTCCCCTTGGAGTTATCTCTGCCTCTTCAATCACCCCCACCCACTAGGGCCCACGTATTAAGTGATAGATCAAATTAAGGCCGTAATTCTTCACCTCTCCTGACTTCCCAGCTCCTTGCATTGAAGGTTGGCTCTGTGACTTGCTTTGGTCAATGGAATGAAACGGAAGTAACAATGTACCAGCCACAAGCCTAAGCCTAAAGAGGACTGGTGAGCTTCCACTTGCTCTGCTCCTTTTGTTTCTTTTTTTTCCCCCTGTGTTTCTTCCAAAGCCATGAACACAACTTCTCCTGGGGACCTTCAGTTCCTTCATCATAGACTCATAGATTCATGAATGAAGCAAACACTCGGGTGGCTTGCCACTGAGGTGTTGTGGGGATTTCTTATGCAGAAGAAGCTGACTGATACTCTCTGTAACAGCCTTCCTGGAAGAGCTAGTTCTAGTTCTTGCCTCTCTCCTTTTGTCTTTGATTTTCAGACCATTCAGCTTACTCCCAAGTCACCTAGAAAATAGACTCTACTTCTGTGACAACCCCAAGGGCCCTACCTCAGGGTACACTACTGTGCCTGCAGCTAAAATCTCCTAAGAATGGGTAGGTATATAGAATATGTATCCCCTTAGTTCCTGGAATGGGGGTTCTTGATACTAAAAATAACCAACACTTACTGACCATGTGCTAACAAACTGCCAGGCCTTGCACTAAGTGCCTATATGTGCTGTAAGGCACTTGCTAGAATTGTGTAGTGGATACTGTTATTATCTTTGCCGTACATGAAAGAAGACTGGTACCTGACACACTTAACAGAGTTTACTCAAGCATCACAACCTCACAGAGGAGGACTGGAACCCAATCATCTCCAATTCCAGGTCCCATACCATGCTGCCACCCTTCAGTTTAGCTCAACTATAGAAATCACTCTGGTAGCAAAGTGATTCCAGTCGCGGCTGGGCTATTTCCTCATCCCTATGTCCAGAGTCAAAGAGCCAGGTCCTGGGTCCCTACCAGTGGCCATCTTTGCCATTGCTCCCTCCCACTTGACCCCCCACCCCCACCTTAGAGGTGACAGAAATTGTGGCAGGAACTTGCAGGAACCTGTCTGTGTCGTGGTGAGCAGTAGTGAAGCCTTAGGGAGCCATTTTGTGAGTGGGGGAGCTGGAGAACTAAGAAACGAAAGAGCAATAAGATAATCAGGCCAGCTTTGCAGAAGTTTCTGGGAGGATCTCTGTGTGGCTATGGGAGATCTGGACCATGCCGCTTCTCTAGGGAATAGCCTCAGCCCCCTGCTACTGCTGAAAATCACCAAAGCACAGCAAGGCAGACCTGGATGTGGCCCTAGGGAACTTTAATTCCAGCTCCCTCATTTTACAGATGGGGAAACTAAAGCCCATTTCTTTCTTTCTCTCTTTTTTTTTTTTTTGGTACCGGCAATGGAACTCGGGACCTTGTGCTTGCAAGGCAGGTGCCAGAACCACTGAGCTAAATCTCTGGCCCTAAAGCCCCTTTCTTTACAATGTGGTGTCTCACTCCCCAGTTCCTATGAGCAAGAGTTATACCCATGGGGCAGCACATTGATCCCTGCTATAGTTTGATGCTAAACGTCCCCCAAAGGCCAAAATGTTAAAGATTTGGTTGCCATGGTGGAGCAACTGGGAGATGAGGGAAGCCTTAGAAAGTAGGGAGGCCTACTGGGAGGTCCTTAAGTCACTGAGGGTCACCCTCATAGGGGACAGTGGGACCTCAGCCCCTTTTTCTTCCTTCTTTGCTCCCTGACCATGAGGGGAGCAGTTTGCTCTGTCATATGCCACTGCCATTGCACCCCCACCATTGGTCTACCTGCCCATAGCCTGAAACCTTTAAAACTGGGCGCCAAAAGAAACCCTTTCTCTTTATAAGCTAACTATCTCAGGTGGTGCCGTGAAGCTGACCAACACAGGTTCCTTATTAAAATGTTTATGCAGCGCTGTGTATCCCTCGCATACATATTACTATTAGGGTGCTAATTCATTCAGTTGATTTTGAGTGCCAGACTACTTTGAGGCAGACACATTTTGAATGCTGTGGGATTGAAAGTGTCACATTCACCTTTGTATGCCTTTGTGGAGCTTTTGTTTAACCAGGTGGATGTCTGTATCATGAAAATCTGTCCTTTTCTGGGCTTCTCCAGTCTGCAAGTTCCAGGGAGAGGTGAATTTGTTCCTCCCAGTGGCTCCCTGGAGAGGACTATGTTTCAGAACAGACAGGTGACAATATCATCCCACAAGGAAGGTGCCCCTCATCTCTGCTTATTTTCCTCACTCTCATGAGCATCTTCCCACGCCCTGAAAAGCGCTCTTTGTGAGCAATGATGCTCACTTCTTAGGAGATTTGCTTCTGGGGATGGAAACCAAAAGTGTGCTCCAGTTTTGGTCGACAATGCCTATCATTTATTGAATCTATGGGAGCAAAGAAAAGGTTCAGTCTGTTAACATCTTCACCCTATACCTGACATCCATCTCTCCACAGGAGTGGCATGCTCCGGATCCCTTCCAAAGAGGGAAGCCCAAAGTCCACTCAGTACTGGCCCAGAGGCCATTGTCCAGCTGTGTGCAGCAGGGACTGTGTGTCCTTGTTGCCCTTGGACAAGTCTGCTGGAGGTGACAGCTTCACAGTCCTCCACCCATGGTTTTGGAGCTACTGCATGCCTTCCTCACCCCTCCTCTGATAGGTGTAAATTGGTTCACAAATCCTGCAATTCGTTTAGCTCATGCTCCACTGAGTTTCCTCGGCGATTTTCTGGTTTATTGCCCGTTGCCTGGTTGCTAAGATTCCTTGTAAATTGCATTGCCCTCTGCTCTGTTCTGCCATTTGTTTAGGCTCAGCGTAGAAGCTGTCGCCCCGGCACTTGCCATGTGCCAGTCGTGAATTGCTCCTAAGCAACAGTTCTGCTGCAAGCAGGCTAGCCACCTGAATGGCAAAGAGGCAGCACAGTGACACAAAACCCAAGGGTACAGAGCTAATTTATGCCACCAAGCAGAACTCATCTTTCTCTCCTGTCTCATTCCAGAGGAGGAATCAATATATTGAGGTTGCGGGATCACTTGGTGCTCTTGAAGTGTTTCTCGATGCCATCACCCCCATGGGATTGCAGATGACTAAAAGACAGGCAGATGGTCTTTCATGGGCACCGCAGAGACAGACAAGATGTGACTGGGGAGAGGCTAAAAGTGTAGGCTTGTGCCAGATGATACAGGTTCTAATGAAATCTCGGCTACTTCCTGGCCGTGACCTTGGATGAGTTACTTACACTGTCTGTGCTTTAACTGCTCTTCTATAAAATAGGGATAACAAGAATACCTACAGCACTGGGTTGTTGTGAGGTTAAAATGAAATGATAACATGTAACACATGGTGCCTGGCATATAGTAAGGGACTCAGTAAATGTCAACTATGATCATTCTTATCATTAACAACATCATTGTCCCAAAGCAGCTGGCCAAAAGCCAGTGGGTAGCACCCACTTCATCTCCTACCTTGGCCAATGTGTTTTTACATTGCAGCCCTACTGTTCTGACCACCCCTGAGCTAGTGTTCCCTTTTAGTTTTATCCCTGTTCTGCCTGCCTCTCTGGTTAACAATGGTGGTTTCATACTTATTATGGTTTATATCTAGATGTCTCAGAAGAGCCTCATGTGCTCAAAGGTGGGGCTTTTGGAAGATGATTGGATTATAGGGGCTTATAGCTAACTTGCTGTTAGGGGATAAGGTCTGGTAGAATAGGCAGGTCACTGGGGGTGTGGCCTGGAAAGGTTTATGCCCCTCCCCAGCTCTTCACTTCTCTCTTTGCTTCCTGGGCACCATGCCACAAGCAGCTCTCCTCTGCCATGTCCCTCTGCCATGTCATCCTGCCTTGGAGCAGCCAACCATGCAAGGACAGAAACTCCTAAAATGTGAACCAAAACAAACCTCCCTTCCTTTAAATTGTGGATGTTGGGCATTATCTCCCAGCAATGAGGAAAGCGACTAAGACAAAACCCTTGCACTCTTTAATTGGGAACGATAAGTCAGTCGAGAGGGACCTACCTCTTCAGGGCAGAATTATAAATTATACCTCACATTTCTATAGATGCCATGGAGTTATATAATTATAGGTGATATTTGTATGACATAGACCTGTGGACTTTTATACAGATAAAACTTTTCTCTAAGTACCTAAAGAAAGGCTAACATGCATCTTCCTTGGACAGACCACATCTATATGTTCTTAGCAGCCACCAGAGTTCATCTGATGGAAGTGTCCTTATAACTAACTTTTCCTTCAGCTGCCTGAAGGGAAGAATGTGGCATGACCCAGGGGCTCACAAACGACTTTGTGGAGCTCTTCACAGGAACTCAGAGGTAGAAGAAACCTGAGAAATCACCAATGATTCCTGTTTCTACCCAGCCAAGCAATGGGCTATTATAGTCTAAATATGAAGTATCCCCCAAGACTCATGTATTGAGGATGCCAGCTTCGTCAGTGGATTAATCCACTGATGAGTTCATTAGTGTGAAATGGGCTCATCACTTCTCAGCCTTTTGGCTAAGATAAAGTGTAGTGTGGAATGGGCTGTTAGGAGGTGGACCTGGTTGGAGGAATTGGATCACTAGGGCATGCATCAGAAGGGTATATCTCTTCTTGGGCTCTTTCTCTTCTCTTTCTGCTTCCTGGCTGCCATGAGGTGCCAAGGTTTCCTCCATCATGCCATCTCTGCCTTGGACCCAGCTAACCATGGACTGAAACCTCTAAAACTGTGAACCATAAATAAATCTTTCCTCCTTTAAGTTGTATATGTCAGGTATTTTATCCCAACAACAGAAAGATGAATAATACAGATTCAAACACTAGATCCTGAGGCTCTTTCTAGAGGAAAAGCCTGCTGTGCTATGGGGCTCAGATGCTAGAAAGTCACTTACAGTTAAACTTAAAGTTAGCTTCTCTACTCATACCCCATCCATTCTTGCTTCTTTGCCAAGAAGGGGAATGTCCAGCCCTCCTAAACACGGCAGACTTTTCAGACATCAGAAGCCACCCTTCCATCTCTCTTTGGCCTCCCCTTCCTTGGGTTAAACATTCCACATTCCTTAAATAATCCAGACCATTTCTCAACTGTTTTCCATCCCAGTGTTTCCTTCTGACCACTCTCTGGCCTGTTAATCTGCCCTCAGAACACAGAGCCAGACTGGGAAGGCCTTTACTTAGAGGAGTTCCAACCAGCCCAGGCCTCAGACCCAGTAACACGATATCATAGTGCTCATCCTGTAACCTGAAACTCCACTGGCTGTTTGGTAGCTCAGTCTCAGATCATTAACCCCTGGGACTGATGTTAAGCCATGGCTCCCTTAACCTACACTTGCAAATTGATTTTTGAAACTAAAGGTGGAATTTTACATTTTTTCCTTGTGGCCCTCAATTTAGCCTCTCTGTTTCTTCTAGGCAGGGAAACAGGTTAAAAAGGAATGGACTCTGCCACTCCAGCACTTAATGAAGCTTGCTACAGGGACTCTGTTACAGTTACTTCTTTCACTAGCACCTGTTGTGTATAGCTGAATATGGATCTGAACTGCTACATCACACCCTAAATCATGAGTTCAAATGTAGGATACATGTAAATACTCTTTAAATATTGTCAAGTACTGTGCAGACATCAATTAGTGTTAATGTTGCTATTGTTACTAAGCATATGAAAGGCAAAAGCCATGTTATTTTTCTCTATCTACGAGTGTGATGTCTTTTACACAGAAGGTACTCCATGAGTGTTGGCTGAACATCATAGAAAGATTTGCACAACATCTTGGATATGGACTTAGAAGAAAAAAATCCAAACTTGAGGTGGGAGTCTCTGGATAGGATGTGGCAGGAGATAAGGTCATAGAACAGAAACCAACAAGGAAGAGATCTCTAAAAAGTAGGGTTTGGGACCATACTGGGCTGGAGGCATAGCTTCTGGTGTTTCTACACTGTATTAATTAGCAGATCAGTAGGTAACTCTTCCTCCATAGTTAAGTTGTTTAAAAGCAGCAAGCATAACAATAGCAACCTGTCATAAGACTGTGGTTCAGGGGGCCAGATCAAACCCAGGTGTGGCTGACCTGGACTGAGCTGGCCTCATTCTTGCATCTGCTGATCAGATGAGGTTGCAGCTCGAGGCCCCTCACATGCACAAGCAGGGTTGCCCAGCTGCAGGCTGTGAGGGTGGAGTGACAAGACCATATATCTCTCATCATCAATAAGACAGACCCTGCTTATTGATGTGGCAGCTCAGCAGACTTCCAAGAAAAAAAAGCAAGGATTCTAAGAGGTTGTTGTGAGGCCTTGGCTTAAAATGCATACATTATCACTTTCACCACATCCTATTAGCCAAAGCAAGTGACAAATGCAGCCTAGATATAAGAGATAATGGGAAAGACCCTCCACCTCTTCATGCAAGGATCTAAAAGGTCACATTGCAAAAGGCATGGATCCAACAAGAAGTGAAGACATAGAATCATTTTAATAATAAATGCACCCCATTCTTACCTTCCTTTCCTTTCCCTCCCTTCCTTCCTCCTTCCTTCTCTTCCTTCCTCCCTGGTGTTCCCCCTTCTCTCAATCCACTCTTCCATCCAACACATTCAGATTGGATGTCTGCTACAGGATTGGACCACCTGGTGTGGCAGGCATGGCAGAAGTGGTATATATGTTAGGGACAGAAGCTCTTGACTTTGGAAGGAGCTCCAAGTAGAAGAATGCTGCCATGGAAATGGATTAGGAGGAAGACTGCTGATAGTAGCCAGCGTTGTTTCCATAGGTATCAATGTCTGGCTGTGGCAACAGAAGATTATCCTTGTGCAGATTCTCATCAGCACTCATTTCCTTCTGTGACCAGACTGCACCCTGATGCCCAGCATGGCTGCTGCCAGTGCCAGAATCCTGAATGATGTGCAAATCCCATCCATCACAGTGCCCAATGCCATGTCATTTTGACTCTGGCAAGGACATGACAGCCTGATAGTCCCCTTGAGGATACAAAGACCCCAGCAGTTTTCATCAACTGCAGACATGTCCTAGAGTGACTTGGGACAAAATTGGGACCCCTGGTGGGGGCAGCCTAACCCCATGCAGAGCTCTTGGGAGGGCATGTTATAGCTCAGTTTTATGAGCTCTTAAATCTTAACATTTTCTAAAATGAGGGAGCCCAGCAGGAAGATTAAGTGTGGCCAGGCCCTTTAAATCATCAGCACCACCTTTCTGGGGGCTAGATTTCTTTTAGGCCCTGGCATGATCTCTGTGGCCCATGGAACTATGCAATCATTAAGAGCTTAAGTTCCTCACCAAGTTCTGCCACTGACTAGCAATGTAACCTTGGGTGGGTGACCCAGTGTCTCTGTACCTCAGTTTCCTCCTTCACACATGAAACTGTAAGCACTCAAAAAAGTACGTCTCGGAGAGTTTGAGAGCCCAGATATAGGGATCCAATGACTCTGGGTGCTCTTAATGGATTCTAGCTCCAGTAAGCAACTCCCCCCACCCCCAACCTCAACCCCAACAAACCCCAACTGCAGAAGTTCCAAGGCTAATGTGTCTATAGGAGCCCTCAACTTGTCAATCAGCCAGAGTCAGAAGCAGACGCCTTAAATCAGCTCAAACAACCCAGACCTGAGAACATTCTGCAATCCCTCAGAGATGCCCTGAGCCCAGGATGTAGGTGAGCCTCAGCTGCTCTCCTGCTCCTCACTTGCTGAGTGCTCCAGACAAGTCACTTACCTTCCATGCACCTCTTCCAAGTATCACAATACTCTTAGGGACTTTGGTGGAATAAATGGTACATCAGGTATGAAAATTCTTTCAAGATAGTAAATTTCTGTGTGGTAGATTTACTTGTTCAACAATGAGCACCACACATCCAGCACTCTGCTGGCCTTGAAAGTAGAGAGGAGTGAGGCACCATCCTTGCTCACCAGGGAACAAGGAAGAGGAAACCAACATGTTCCTGCATAGGGTCAAGGCCCTGGAGAGCCTGGAGGAGATCTAACAGGGTGCCGAGCATCCAGGAAGCTCCATGGAGGATACCCCAGCAGGGGCCAAAGGAGGCAACAACCCAAAAGGGGATGGGAAGGAGTGGTGGCCATAACTGGAGAAGAGTAAGTAGGGTAACAAGGCTGTGATAGGCAACCGTAAAGTGTCTGCTGGGGCCTGGGGCCTATACCAGAGAGGTCAGAAAGAAGAGGATAAGGCCAGCCCACAGAGAGCCAGATGGGCCCTGTCAAGGGGACTGGGTTCTAACCCGAGAGCAGAGGCAGTAATTGCTGGCAGTGGCAGCACCATCAGCCATGCCGGAGCGCGCATGCACCATGTTCCTTGGAGAGAGCCAAGCAGCGCTCACAGCCAGCCTTTCCTAAGTATGGGTCATACCCAGAGCCCTGTGGCCAGCACCCAGTTCCTCCCATGCACTCACACAGAAAGGCAGAGCTGGGCATTACTGTATTTGTGTTTTGCAGGTGAGGTGATTTTGTCTGGAGCCAAGGTCACCTAATAAATCTAAAGCAGAGCTGGTTCCAGACCCTTGCCCCTTACCTGGATAGGCAGCCTTATAAAAGGCAGACTCCCCACTCTGTCCTCTAGGAACCCCCAAAACAGACTTTCTCCTCAAGTGCCCAGCACAGACTTCTCCCCCTATATCCAAGCACTTCCACCTCCAGCTTACCTTTCTCCCTCCCCAAGCTGAAATCCCCTAATTCATATTTCCCCTCCTCCCCAGGCCTAGCAGTAAGCCCTGTCCCTAGAGTCTGTGCTCTGAAATCCTCATTAGGCTCCTAATGTGGGAAATTAAAGCTATGAGCTTGAAGCTTTCCAGGGCAGCAAATAATATTTACAGGCATACTGTTTTTGAAGATCAAATATTTATAATAGGGTTGACTCCATGATGTTGCCCGTTGTCTGAGCTTCTGGGGCTGCAGCAGCTGCATTATGAATGGGACCAGTCATTAAAATGCTTTCAAAACCATTTGTGCTGGGGGGTGGAGGGGCAGGGAGGGGAACTCAGGGAGGATGGTGTATCCCCGTGTGGAAACCACTGCCCAGAGCTGAGTGAGTCAGGGTTCCTCCACAGGGACATCCATTCTTCCTACAACTTCCCTGGTTTGGGGGAGGTGCCCCTCCCTGTCATTTGTCAGGTCCTAGGTTTCCCATCACAGTCCCAGCCCGTATCACTTGATACCCTGCCGACCACCTTCTTATTAGATTCCCCACCAAAGAGCTCATTCATTGAAAGGCAAGACAGTGTCTTTCTTCTGAACAGCTGTTTTCCCAGGGCCCAGAACAGTGTATGATACAAGGTAGAGACTAGACACACTGTTGCTGGATGGACAACTTGCCTCCAAACTCATCTTTTTCTGTAAGAGTCATTATCCATCCATCAAAGAGGGATTCTGTTCAATCTATTTTTTCCTCTCTGTCTAGTTCAGTTCTCCGTCTATGCTTCCTAGTCATAGACTCAATTTTACAAAGAACCAGGTCTGATTGATTCAGAGTCACTCTTGCCAGGGCTAAGTTGGGTCCCCTGTTTTCTAAGTATTGCATTTCTTTTCCTTAGCCATTTTCTTCCTTCTAATCCTCATCTTATAGTACTAAATTATTATTGAAAGAGTTCTATTATAATTACTATCTAAAGACTTTATTTTTGTCTTCTTATCCCAAAGCATCACCCTAGTGATCTTCGCCAAATTTCTCTAAACTTCCCCCAGTTTGGAGATGTCTGGTGGCCAAGAAGCATGTGCACTCCAGATGTGGCAAATCCTTTGCCTAGTTCATAGTCAGAACAAGGCCCTCTGGCAGGGGGTCATTGTCCAGACTTCTTGACCTTTGCAGAATGTTTTCCTGTAAATAACTGCAGAGAACAGTTTGCAGGGACTCTGGGTCCCTTTCTGGGATTCATGTGATAGCTCAGTAGGATGCAATTCAGGTCAGGGAGTACATTAGTCAGCTTTCAATCACTGTGACAAAATACCAGCTTAAAGAAGGAAAGATTTATTTTGGCTCATGGTTTCAGAGGTTACAGTCCATGATAAGTTGGTTCTATGCAATACATCATGGTAGAGAGCTTCTGGTAGAACAGAATAGCTCATCTCATAGAAGACAGGGAAGAGAAAGAGACCCAGTGTCCCAACATACTCTTCAAGGCCATGCCACTCAGTGACCTACTTCTCCAACTGCGCCCCACCTCCTATAGTTTCCACTAGTTTTCAATATTGCTTCCAGCTGAGGATCAAGATTCCAACACATGAACTTTCAAGGGGCATTTAAAATAGAGGCCTTAACAGGGACAAACTACCCTGGTCCCAGGATGGTCCCTTCTTAAATTTTCCCAAGTCAGCTGACTGAAAGGTAGGCCACATGATCTTTGGGGCCTTGAGCCTACATCTGTGATGTGGCTTTCATAAATACAGCATCTGTTTGTGTGGACAAGCTGGAGTAGACAGATCAAAGGGTGGCCATGAAGTAATGAGACTATGTTTAAGTCATGATGTAATGAGGGTGATTTTCTGGTTTGGCTCCAAGGACCAAAAGAGCCCTCAGGAGTGTTTCATAACAACTCTATTATGTGGGAAGTGTAATCAAATACTTTTTTAAAAATTCAGGTAACTTACATTTATCCTCTTTCCTGTACACATGTAGTTACTACCTCCCAGATTACTGATAAATTAGTGACAAATGGCTTCTTTCAAACATCCTGCTTACTTATGTGTTCAATGATTTTACCCTTCATTATAGATCAGTGGTTCTCAAACTTGTCCATGTGGCTGAGCACCTGGAAGTTATGGGGCTTTTTGCGGAACACCATGAAATACTGATATATTTAATCCCATTATATGAGCCAGGAACAATTTTACAAGCAGAAAATATTACTATATTAATGTGTGTAATATAATATCATAACCATAAACACATGTATCCTAGAAAAGAAAAAAACTGTCAAGCTGAGATTAGCTGTATATGAAATTTCTCTTCAGCGTTTGTTTGCTGCATGCTCATTCATACTTTTATCTCCTGAGGCTGATCAGTGTGTATCAGAGTTTTAGGAAAAGAATTATGGACCAAGGGTGAGATGACTGAGCAGTTGTGTAGGAATGTAGACCCTGAGTGTTCAGAGAGCCCCTTCCATCTACCCAGATGTGGGGTCCTGGAGTCAGAAGGCCCCCAGGGGCTCAGGTAGCTCTTGCAGAGCCACCAGCACTGTCTTTTTTTTTTTTTTTTTTGGTACCAGGGATCGAACTCAGGACCTTGCGCTTGCCAGGCAGGCACTGTGCCACTGAGCTACATCCCGAGCCCTAACAGTACTGTCTTGAAGCCCTATGCCTTCTAGGACAGCTGGCTGAAGTACCAGATTCCAGGATGGCTTG
This sequence comes from Heterocephalus glaber, assembly GCF_053883595.1. Lineage (NCBI taxonomy): Eukaryota > Metazoa > Chordata > Mammalia > Rodentia > Bathyergidae > Heterocephalus > Heterocephalus glaber. The sequence continues at coordinate 48,102,799 of NW_028258320.1, read as the reverse complement.
GCTTCTGTTGAGGCGATACTGTTGTGACCTCATATTCTTAGACATCCTTAAGTCACCTTGGCAAATCTTGTCCTTGTGACTATGAAGACCAGTGGGCATAATGAGAAAGATAGAAGCAGGAACCAAAGGGAGGGCCACCAGGATGATCTCATCCCTGGCTTCACTTATGGTGCCCAAGGATGAGTATAAGAGGCTCTGGATCTCTGCTCTCTTCTTCCCCCCACCATAGCCCAGCCTCAATCGTCCACATGGGTTCAGCTCTTCAGCTAATATTTTTGCCACTTAGTTCTATATCCACTGCATTTATTTCCTAGGGTGGTGATAACTAATTAGCATGAACTTGGGATTTTTAAACAGCAGAAATTTATTCTCTCAAAGGTCTGGAGGCCAGCAGTCCAAAATCACCATCACTGGGTAGAAATTAAGGTGTCAGTGTGCTTACACTCCTCCAAAGTGGGAGAAACCTTCCTCTCCTCTTCCAGCTTCTAGTGACGCTACATAGTCTTTGCATTTGGTTGCCTCATTCCAAGCTCTGCTTCTGTCTCATCTGGCCACCTTCCCTGCTGTCTCCTATAAGGATCTGAGCCACCCAGATAAACCAAGACGATCTCACCTTGAGATCCTTAATCTGATCATACCTGCAAAGACTCTTTTCAAGTAAGATTACATTCCTAGGTTCCAGGGGTTAAGACATGGACAAAGCTTTGGGAGGGGCCACCATTCAACCTATGACAACCTACTGAAAAATCTCAAGATCACTCTACTGAAAAATCTCAGCACCTGGATGATACTACTGCACTGACATATCCCAGCTCTGGGCTCCAACTCTTGCCTGTGGTCTTGGCTCAGCATTGCTGTGAGGTCTGGCTCATGCCAGAACTCCAACACAGCATCACAGGGAATGATTCCGCCAGTGAGAGACCTCAACGACAATTTAGCTTTGGTCCCACCTCATCTTAAGTCTAGCACAGCTCACCTCTCAGAAGGAGGGTTTTCCATACAGACTATGATTCACATCGAGACAGTAATTTGATTTTTAAAATCTTTTCAAAGGTAACTTCTGGGGAAGATCTTTGGGATATGAAGTTGACAATACCAAAGACAAAATGAAAATTGTTTATTTTCTACAATTAGGATCAGAGAATAAAAGGCCCACAGATTTGAGTAAAGCTGAGACTTTCCGGGGCCACTGAAAAGTCTCATTCCCTCTGTTCCTGGGGAAATTCTGCCCCTAAGATTGTGAATACCATGAGGAAGGTGATCCTGGGAAGAGAGTTCTACCCTGGGTGATCTTTTCAGGAGATGACTCCCCCTCGCCCACCAGTTTATGCAGCTGACCAGACACCTCCCTGAGTGGGACTGCACTAAGCCAGGGAGTGAAGGTCCCCAACTGCACCCCACTCATCCCTTTCTGCTTTGTAGCTTGCAAAACACTTATCACCTGCCAGGGGATGATCATTTCACATGTGGTTTGTCATCACACCATTGAACTTCTTGCTCTTATATATTCATTTGGGCCATTTGGATTTTCCGTCTCATTGTCTCTGGTCTTCAGTGCAAAACTGTAGAGGAGCCTCAGCTGTGCTTTCTAATCCCAGCAGTTTGCTTTCCTTTCAGAAGGTGAAACTGAACAGGACCAAAGGATCAAACTGTCAAGGACTCCTGTCCTGGGTCCCAGCCCCCATGGACTCAGGGTGCATGGAGTGTTTGCAGCTGGACCCCAGCTCCAGAAGGAGGTACAGAATTGACCCCAGTACATTCCACACACAGAGCGGAGGTGAAAATTCTGACCCTGTCACTCAAGATAACTCAGCATTACTTCCTGGCCCAAGTCATTAGGAAATAATCTGCTTCTTTAATGTCTGTGTCTCACCAGACAGTGAACTCCCAAGGACAGCGATAGTAATAGCACTAATAGCCGCCATTTGTTCAGCTTGTACAATAGACCATGCACTGTCCTCAGTATGTAGCACACATAACCTCACCTGATCCTCTTTACAGCTCAGGGAGCCAGAAGCCGCCGCCACCTACCGGCTTCATTTCCTTTGACACTGGTGCTTAGAGGGGTTAAGTGACTTACTTGCCCAGTGAACTGGAATTCAAATTCAGCCTGAAAAACTCCAGAGCTTCTGTTCTTAATGCCATCACCAACCATAGTGCCTGGCACAGAGTAGGTGTTTAATAAAATATGCTGGCAGGAACAAATATATAAATAATGCCTTTTCTCCCCCTTCCCAGGTTCAGCCAGTGCAAATACCCCCCACTCTGTCTGCTCTTTCCAGCAGGGACTCACAGCGGGCTCTTCTAGCCATGCCCAGAGCTTGTTTCCTGACTTCTGTGGTAAAGTCCTGGGCCTGGTGCTCTCTGTGCTGCTATACATATCAGGAAGGAGCATGTAATTCTGAGAGGAGACCAGGACACAGATTCTGAACAGGAAAACATCTGGAGGCCAAATAGAAAAAGAAATCAAAGTCAGGAGAGAGGCTGGGGATTTAGCTCAGGTCCCGAGTTCGATTCCTGGTACCAAAGTTAAGAGAGAGACTCAGAAGTAAGACCTAAGACAGATGGCTTGTTCACCCTGTTAACCCATTCCCCCTCTTCTAACCACCTGCCCTGGGGCTCAGCTGCAGAGGAAAGGAGATGTAGCAGAGTCCTGGTCCCATGGACACTTAACCCACCACAGACAAGTGTGCCTGGATTGTTCCAATAAACAGAACCTCAGGGAGCAGAGGGGCTCCTAACGAAGAGGGACAAGATAGGCTCAAGGGCTGGCGGACCTGGAGCCCCCTCCTGCCTGGGCAGTCCAGAACAAGGCTCTTTATACCCTCTAAGCCTGCCTTCTGTCATCTGTAAAGATAGGGCAGTGAGACCTCCTTAGGTTATCAGGGTTCATACAATGTTGATATAAAGGGCCCGCGTCTTCCTCTCCAGGCCTGGCCTACGAACCAAGCCATGTCTTCCCCTTTGGCCCTTCTGGGGACTTGAAAAATCAACAAGATACAGAAGAGACAGGCTCTGGAGCCAGAAGTCCTGGGTTTCTGTCTCAGCTCTGAAGTTTTCTACCTTGTATGATTTTGCATATTTTTATCTATGACTCAGTTGCTCTATCTGTGAAGTGGGGCATGTTTTACTGTCCTATCCTGATAACTGTTGTGAGGATGAAATGAGATAACAGGCTCAATAAATGTCACAGCAGCAGAGCAGCAGTGATTTTACCATGTCGTCCCCCTCTTCCTTCCTCCCTCCCCCACACTGAGAGAAAAGGAAAGACAGTTTCTTCAGGGAGGAGATTTAGACAGAGTAAGACCGCCCCTCCTCCTTCCTCTCCTGACAGAAAAGACCCCAGAAGGAATTAGAGCCCCTGGAGGTCCTGGAGGCCTCCCTCTACACCCTCCCAGTAGAGAATACTTCTTCCCTAGTAAAGATTAAGGAACTGAGTTCAGCTGTCTGTACCAATGCAGACCTGGACAAAAACCCCAATCCCATCACTGATAACCTTAAGCAATCTGCTTAATCTCCCTGAGTCTCAGTTTTTTCATCTGTAAAGTGGAGAGAATTGCAGCATCCTACCTCCAGTGTTGTTGTGAGACTTAAATGAAATAACACAGAAAAGTCCTATAGAGCAGACTGCCAATGCATGAGCACTTGGTAAAGTTCAGCTACAATTTTTCCATTTGTACAGTGCTTTCGAGTTTACAAAGTATTCTTACCTACTCTATACAATCCAATCTGAAAGGCAGAGGGCAGTGGCCTTCAAATTGATCAAAGTAGGAATTATCCTTGTCTCACATATGAGTCCAGGACTCAGAAAGCTTCCTGGAAAATCCAAGCTCACAGGACATGGGACAGCATCCTCTTTGTCACCAAGCCAGACTATTTCCCAATCAAGGAAAAATGTCACCACACCCATGAAGGCATTTAATTTTACCACATCCCTGGCAAGCTAAGTGACTTCCTTGCACTGGTTCTGTGGGGTAAACAGCCCTGGCTCTGTGTCACCTGAGACAAGGTCACAGGCTTGGGTGTTGTGTTGCTGTAAACAGTTGCCACCCTCTTTGTTCTGCAAATAAATGCCCAGGCAGGGTGACGTCAGTAGAGATGAAAGCAGGGTTCTGGGGACCAAAAGCCTCTCCTTTGTTGTTTTCCAATGTGTTCTTCCTATTAAAATTCAGGCTCTGTCAACACCCTCCTGGAAACTGTGCTGGTTACGAAAGCTATGACCAGACTCATGGACCCCAAACACTTCTTTGCTGAACTAAGGAGTCCTTTTAGCTCAAAGGCTGAAAGGCTTGAGTAATCCCCCAATTTGGAAAGACAGCATTTTAAGAAAGCAGCCAAAGCTAAACCTAGCATAAGCAAAGACATTTTTTTATCCAAGAGAACAAAAATACCAACAGCCCCCACAGTAGAAAATGAAGCTGTACTGAAAGAAGAGGACACACTCACTGTCCTCCCAAGCCCACCGCTCTCCCCCCGGGCCAAATGTGTTCAGTGGACTGTTTCAAGGATGTTAGTAAATATTCCACCAGGGACAAGAGGGCTTTGAAGGAGGGGGAACCACTGTCAAATAAGTTTAGGAAACTTTGAACTGAAAAAAGTTAAATTAGTGTCTTCCTTTCTCCAGCAGATGAGTGGCAAAAAAAGGGTCCAGAAAATGATGCTTCCCAGATAGAAGTGTCGACATCACCAGAGGACTCTCCCTTCTCCCATCACTGTGCCGGGAGACAGTTAGGGATGGTGATGCCAGAAATGTCCTAGTCCCCATCCAGAGAGAGACCACTTAGTCACCTTTGCTGCCCCCAGAGCATCTAGTGAAGCACCTGGGTTAGAGAAGGCAGGAATGAACATTTGTTGAATTTAATTGAATTTCAAAGCCCCCTTCATGGGTGTTTGTCAGCAGCTTTCCAAGGTCTTTGTCATTGGAATTCTGGAAGGAGGTTTTAATGCTCCCAAGTGTCCCTGATTTTTTTGAAACAGCTTCTACATCTTCTGCAATTAAATGTGACTTGAATTCCTGCCCTGGATGTTGCTGGCATATGAGAACTGCTCCCTGGGATCCGGGGCGCTTCAGTTCACAGGCAAGGGAAAAGCAGGCAACCACATACAAGATTCAAGACCCCTTCCCCAGTGTGTGACATTACCCAGTAACAGGCTGTTTCCTTATCTGGAATATGAGTTTCACTGCATTGTAGGCTCACATTGAAGGTTTAATGAGAAAATAGATGTGACGTATCAGACACATCGTAGGTGCTTACGCAACATTAATTCTGTTTCTTATTATATTCTAAGAATCTGAACCAGGTACTTGGACAAGTTCAAAAAACTGGAGAGGGACCTTGCAGTAGGGGAAAATGCAAACCTTTAACTGACGGTTATAGCAAATGTCAGGGAAGATTTCATGGGTATGGCTGCAGTGACAGTGAAATTATACATCTCTTCAGAATCACAGAGGTAAATTGCTAGTGAGCTAGCAGAGGCCTTCTTCTCTAGCATATGCAGTCCAAACCACAGTGTGCCTAGTACTCAGACTGAGGTTTTAGCAAGGAATTCATAACCCTCGTCACCAAACTCTGCTTCCTACTCTGACCATTTAAGCTTGGGCCACGCAGCCCATAGTTCCCAGCCAGAAAACACAGGGGATGCTGAGGGATGGCGGGGCCGCCTGGTCCAGAGTCCCAACTCGGCCACTTAGTAGCTCTTGGATTTGCAATAAACTAATGTCTGTGAGCCTCAATTTCCTCACCTATGAAAGGAGAGTCTTGAAGCCTCCTTCCTGGGAATGTCAGGCCAAATGAGCTATGGCACAATGAAGACTTTATAAACCACATAGTGTTCTGCCATTTAAAGAGAGCTGCTATGGTGCTATTTCTAGAAAGAAGCCCAGTGACACGCCCAGGCACCTGCTGTGTCATGTGGACTCCCCCCTGGGCAGAGGCTCATTTCTCTGAGATGGTTCCTGCAGCACAACATGGAAGCCTGCAGGGGGCAGGGAGCAGTGTGATCTTCAGTGTTACTAACACCACAATGTCACTGTACCTGGGAGCAAACCCTGCAGGGGGCTTGGGAGGGAGCCATGGGTGCTGTGGCCCAAGTTGTCACCCACAGTTTAGGGCTCACAAGAACATAAGCTCCTGTTCGCCTGGGTTATACTTGTCATCCCCACATATTAATAAATAAAACAGCCTTTACTCTCAGAAGCACCCCAGTTTGATGGTAACTCACAAGTTTGGATGGTAACTCACGTATTTCCTGGGGCCACAGTAAAGGAAACAGAGCTGCCTCCCAATCCCTCTCCAACAGGAAAATGGTCATCTGTCACTGCAAGAAGACCCCAAGAGACCCGCCAGTCCAACCCACTGGTTTTATCGTAGAACAGACCAAGGCCTGAAAAAGCATCAGCTCTCAGCCCTCACCAAGTTCACAGCTAGTGAAGCCCAGACACCAAGTCTCCTGACTCCTAGGCTGGTGTTTTCTTCCTGTGTGTTCTGCCCAGTGGGAATCACAGAGGTGAACAAGAGCTGGAGGAATCCAAAGCCACACCTAAGTGAGGCATCTTGAACTGTGACACTATGATGCTGATGTGGAGCTTGTGACCTGGCCCATGCCTCTCACCTACCTGTGCCTGGTCAGGGCATCAGCAAGTGAGGGTGTGGCCATGTCTCAAAGCCGCTGAGTTCTGCATCACTCCTGCCCCTTGCTGGAGGCTGGACAGTGGTCTCCTCCTGCAGGAAAGACTTGAGGCAGATGTGGAGGTGTCCATGCATGAGGGGGCCAAAGCTGCTCCCCAGACAGCATCAAAGCATGTGTCTTTCCCAGCCAGGTAGTCCTACCAGCAGGCCCCTCAGGTGCAGCAAAGGGAAAAACAGATTGGGCGGACCTTTGCCAGAACTTGGCAGCCAGAGGCCAGGGACCAGGCAGCATTCAGTCTCTCTCAGGGCAGGCACCATAGACTTAAGCTGTTCGTGCAGAATAAAATCCTTCCTCCAATTCTTCCAACCTTGTCCTGGCCATACTTCAAGGGGCACCATAACTATTACCTTCTTTGTGGAGATCTTGCTGATTTCCAGACTAGCCCCCTTACCATCTGGGTATGTTTCTTCCTTTCTTTGAACCTTCCTTTCTTCAAATACTCTATTGAGTACATACTAAATGCTAAGCCTGGCACCAGGTACTATATATCACCTCTGTCCTTACACAGCCTCATGAATTAGTCAGTGATCTCCACTTTAAAATTAAGGAGGCTAAGACTCAGAGGCCATGTTGGAAAGTGAGGGAAAGAGGCAAAGAAAGAGAAGAGGTAAGTTTTCCAAGGCAATCAATTACTATTTGGAAATGAAGATGTGAAAGAAAATCACTATGGAAGGGAAGGGAAAAGAGGAGAGATAGAATTATTTTAGACTTTCCAACAATAAATGAACGTTGTGTGCTCTGACGGCAATGTCCCTAATCCTGGTGGTATGGTATCTTAATTTGTCTTGCAGAAAAAAGTGAGTCAGAGAAGCTATGTGGTTTGCCCCCTGAATCACACAGTTTAGAAATGGTATAGATGGGATACAAACCTGAGCCTGCTGATTCCAACCCCTTGCTGTATTCCACATGTGCACCATACTGCCTTTCTCTTGAGCAGCCACTGTGTGCTAGGTGCTATGCCCTCCCTGGACTCTTAGCATACATCTCCAGTAGAAAGTTCACTGAAAGGTTCTGGAAGAAGTTTTCTTCAAGAGGGAGATCACCTGAGATGGTAGCAGTGGAGGGAGAAGAACATCCACCCATTCCAGCTGAGGCCCGTACCAAGCCCTGGAGGAAGGGCAGCAGTGGCCTGTTTTCTCCTGCTACTCATTGCAGGCAGAAGAAATGCTTTTACAAGAAGGAAAGTTGATTCACACACATGACTCATTTGGTTATGTTCATATTTGTGAATCTACCACTGTGATTTTTAAGTGTTTTAAAGCACAGGATCTTTCCCCAAATCTTTCCTAAAACCCTCACTTTACAACTACTGATGTGAGCTGATGAAAGGGGTAAAAGTGGAGTTCTTGTAGTCTCAAGGCAGTTGGATATCATCCCTTGGACGGCTCTACAGCCAGCCTGAGAACTCCCAATACATAAGATGACGAATCACACAGCTGCTGAATCATAGGACTGTGCAGCATCAGAATGAGGCGATCACAGAATGATGACAAACCAAGGTCAGCATCCCAGGTGCTCTTGCTAAGGAATTCATATCAGGGTGAGCAGAGTGGGGTTTGGGGTTGATTTCCCATTAAAAACATATGACAGCGTTAACTGCGTCTCCAAAGTGGAAGAGGGACGTGTCTGCTGTAGAGAGAGTGCTGGGGCAGGGACCAGGCTTTCGAGGATAGGGACTAACGGAGGGAACAGCCAGGTCCAAAGGACTAAATGGAGCATGGGGAAGGAGAGCATGAGGTTAAACCGAGTTTGAGGAGGGAAATTGGGAGAAAAGAAACAGAAGGAACCAGAGCATAAAAGGGTCCCTCATGCAGTGTTTGATTTCCAAGCAGCCCAGAGCTGTGTTTGTGAATAGAGGGTGACTTGTAGAGATATCCTTGTCCCCTGGTGAAAAGAGAATCCAAAAGTCCCCCACAGGGTGGTCTGCTGAAGAAGGAGATCTCCCAGATTCCATGGAGTTAAGCCTCCTATTTCTCGTCTTTGCCAGGGTAATTGCCCAACCACCTTCCTTAGGCTGAACTGACCAGTCCCGGAAGGCTCCTAGCAAGGACTCGTTCAAGGTGGCCATAAGAGGGCAGGAGAGGGCTGGGAATGGGCTGGCGGCGGCAGCCTCGCCTGTGTGCTGGCACTCAGGCCGGCCAGCTTTGAAAGGTGGCTTTGAAAGGCCCTGCTACACAGAATGGAGTAGAGGATGGGAAGGAGAGGTAGGAGGGAGGAGGAGTAAGGTTAATACCACCCTTGGGAACAAATGCCATGATGAGAACTAAACAATGAGTGGGATTCCCAGCTAAATCACTTCCTACCTTTGTGAGATTGAGTGAATTAACTGGCCTCTCTGTCTCATGTCCTCCTTGGACTTTGAGAGATGCTAACAGTAAAATTACGGGGAGGTTCACACAAAAGGAAGTGAAAGACTGTCCTGCATGAATTCCAGGGCACTGACGACAGTGTCTTTGACCCCAGTCCCCCACCTCTCAAGTTCTCTGTCTCCAGGAATACCACGGACCACTCAGGCTAGAACCCTGGGCTCCTCTCCTATATCCACTCTGTCACAAACACTTGCTTGTTCCATCCCTAAGACATCTTTTGATTCTGTCCTGCTCACTCTCTCTAATTCTCTTGCTATGATGACTCCAACAGCCCCAGCCATAGCTTTGCCCTTTCCATTCATTCCCTAAAGAACATCAGGTGGTCTTTCCAAGTCACCAATGTGATTCTGTCACTCCTCAGCCTAGCACACTTCACTGGGTCCCCGTCACCTCCAGGATAAAACTCAAACACTTTAGCATGGCCTATGGGGTCTGTCTACATCTCCATATTCACCGAAGTTCTAAGGCTCCCAAATGTGTGCTGCTCCTTCTCGCCTCTGGGCCTTTGCATGTGCTGCTGTCCTTCCTAGAATGCTTGTCTTCAGCCTTCTCTTTTCATTCTCTAGCTCCTTCCAAGCTGCTCTCTCTATAGTTCCAACATGTCCCTCACTTCCCACCTAAACCTCACATCCTTGAGAACTGCCTGCTGCCTCTGCCCAGACCAGGTGAGGAACCCTGCTCAGCATCCCGTTCCCTCCCTCTCGCTGTCAAAGCACTAACTACTGGGTTTTGGTCACCGATTGCCCCCACTCAGTCACAAGCTCTCTGAGGGTAGGGACCAAGCGGCTCTGTGAGGGGCCTTAGTCCTGGGCAGTACCTGGCCTGCACTGATAGATGCTCCAGTTAAGTGAACGAATGAATGAATGAATGAGTGAACACATGCACACAAGGGAAAGACTAGATATCCCCAGTGATAGCTGTAGTTCTTCTCTATCCCCTTCCCTTTTTTCCTCCATGTGACACATTCCTTTTTCTACAGAAACTCCCTATCCCCCCTCCCATTAAGCTGGAAAGAATCTTGGAACTCAACTATTTACATAATAAAGTAATCAAATCTGGCATTTAAATGCCCCAGGCACTCTGCTAAACCCTTTACATGGGTTACTTTTAAGAATTTGTATAATTCTTAGTATGAAGTTGCTGTCTCCATTTCACAGATTAAGAAGTCAAGGCATGGAAAAGTCACTTGGTTTTCCCAAGACCTTCAGCTAATAAGGAATGGAGTTGGCTTTCACATCCCGATGGTCTGATCTAAGAGTCCACTTGCTTATCCCTCCACTCCACTCCTTGTTCTCATCCAGCCTTATGTTTCTGTCAAGGAAATTGAAAGCTAAATAACCCAAGGTCACACAGCAGATTTATAGAGAGCTGGGATTGGAGCTGAGACCTCCATACTCTGGGTTCAGACTCTCACCTGTACCACCTGTCTCCCATGGGCAATCCCCAAGCCCAGAAGATGCACTCCCTTTCTTTGTCCCTAACCTCTACCATCTGAACTCTCCAAGGTGCTCCCTGAAAGCTGAGCTCCTCTCTCAACTTATGAGAGACCCCACAGGCTCAAACATGCACACAAGGCCTTCAGCCCCATTGCCAATTCCTGCTCCCAAGACTGCAGTTTGCATCTAGCTACAGCTCAGCATTTAAGAAGCTCAGAATTGGCTGCACTGTCATCTAAAATGCCTTTCCACCTTACAG